>NC_073402.1:29909504-30082004 GCF_028641065.1 Leucoraja erinaceus | reverse complement strand
AAAACACAGGAGGAGAGAGAGTATATCAGTTAATCAATAGTCATATTACTAGTTGTATCTCAGCCAGTGTCATTTTATCCCATATGCAGCCAGAAACTACTCAATGTGATTTTCTTGATTTCTTCCACACAGAGGGTTTCCTATATTGCTTATGTTTGTCATTTGACACATTCATTTCTTTAATATGATCTCAAGTTTATATGAAACAGATTTATTTGTCCTATTATCTCAAGTTTATTTTGATTTCACTCCGATCCTGTCTTATTACCAGTATATCATCGAGCTTCGATCTCCATTGAACAATATAAAGTACAATTGTGGCTGTGATTTCTCCCCTGGTGATTAATCATGTCTCCATTATCTATCTTTCCCCACACAATACTCAACCTCATGTTTCTCTGCCTTGATGAGAATAATCGCTACTGTGACCAGTGTTGGGTTGTAGGGGCTGCTATCGTTGTCCCTCAGTATATTTATAGATTCGATTAATAAATTTGGAGAAATAAGCAACTGCAGATGCTGGAATCCCGAGCAAAACGGCAAAGTGCACAAATTAATTTGTGTGTTGAAGTGTGGGATTTAGTACGAGGGTGGTGAATCTTTAGTTTAGTTTAGAGATACAGCGCGGAAATAGGCTCTTCAGTCCACCGACTCCGAGCCGACCAGCGATCCCCGCACATTAACACTATCCTACTCACACTAGGGACAAATTGGAATTATACCAAGCTAATTTATAGACACCGTACACAGTAGGTGCAGGAGTAGGCCATTCGGCCCTTCGATTCAACGTGATCATGGCTGATCATCCCCAATCAGTACCCCGTTCCTGCCTTCTCCCTATATCCCCTGACTCCGCTATCTTTAAGCAGAATTAGCCCGCAAACCTGTAGGTCTCTGGAGTGTGGGAGGAAACCGGAGCACCCGGAGAAAACCCAAGTGGCTACAGGGAGAACATGCAAACTCCACGAAGACAGCACCCGAGGTCAGAATTGAACCCAGGACTCAGCTCTACCCGCTGCACCACTGTGCCACCCTTAAAAGCTTTTCAAAAGTCAATAGCACTTAATTGGCTGTAGGGTGCATAGAAATGATTCTGAAGAAGGGTCTCAACACAAAACATCACACATTCCTTCCCTCCCGTCCCGTTGAGTTACTCCAGCAATTTGCGTCTATCTTCTATGGAAATGAAGGTTTGTGTTTTTCCCCATTTTTTAATTTCACTTATTTCTATATACATAAGGTTATAAGTGATTGGAGCAGAATTAGGCCATTCAGCCCATCAAGTCTACACCACTGTTCAATCATGGCTATCTATCTCTCCCTTCTAACTCCATTCTCCTGCCTTCTCCCCATAACCCTTGACACCCGTGCCAATCAAGAATCTATCTATCTCCACCTTTTAAATACTAAGTGACTTGGCCTCCACAGCCGTCTGTGGCAATGAATTCCAAAGGTTCACCGCCTTCTGCTTGAAGAAAGTCCTCCTCATCACCTTCTATAAGGAACATCCTTTAAATCTGAGGCCGTGACCTCTGGTCCTAGACTCTCCCACTAGTGGAAACATCCTCTCCACATCCATTCTATCCAGGCCTTTCACTGCTCGGTATCTTCAACGATGTGTTCCCTCATCCTTCTAAACTCCAGCGAGTACAGGCCCAGTGCCGACAAACACCCCACATGTATATGAACTGCATTGCACAATAACAAAGGCTTCTTAGTGGAGCGTAGCCATAAAGGGCCTGTCCCACCAGCATGCGACTCCATGCGGCAAGCCCGCAGCCGCGTCTACACCACACGCACGGAGGTCGAGTGAGTGACGTGAAGTTCAAGCGAAGTCCGACGGGTGTACGGCGTTGAGACGGCTGCGGGCCGGCAGGCCGTTGCCGCGCCGAATATTTGAACCCAGTCAGTTTTTCGGAGCCCCGCGCGATGTCGGGACCAGCTCCGCACAACTCCATACGGCTCTGGCGATCGAAGTGGGACCGGCCCCGCGAGGCCGTACGGCTCAAGCGAACACGTTAGGTCGCGCTTGCCGCATGCTCGTGGGACCGGCCCTTAACTCGCTCTAAACCCCTCCAGGAATCATAAACAATAGACAATAGACAATAGGTGCAGGAGTAGGTCATTCGGCCCTTCGAGCCAGCACCGCCATTCAATGTGATCATGGTTGATCATCCCCAATCAGTACCTCGTTCCTGCCTTCTCCCCATATTTTTAAGAGCCCTATCTAGCTCTCTCTCAAAAGCATCCAGAGAACCTGCCTCCACCGCCCTCTGAGGCAGAGAATGTACCATACGTCATGCATCCACATTATTAAATGGAAGTAATTAACCACCAACCCCTCCCAAATGCTCAAACACTCAGCTGCAATAATTTTTTTTAAAAATATCTGCCACTGATAAAAAAAAGATTTTGTTCTAAAACGATTCTCCGACATTTATTGCCAACAGTTCCTTATTAAGTCATATAATTAGTGTGACACTCAAAACACAATTGATTCATATGTGCACCTCTTAAATAAACCATAATTGAAAATCTACAAAGCTGCAATCCGCAGCGTAAAATATTGTCAATAAAATATTTTTGGTTCTTTCATAGTGCTTCTATAAAATTCAGCTGAATTATCTGTGACCGGTAATGCTGTTATTAAATGGGTTTGTACAGTACATTCAGAGACCATGGCTTTGTCGAACGTACAAAAGTATTTGTTCCTTCTGCATATATTTAACACGTTCAATATTCATTGGTGTACATACTCTGCGTACCAGGAATGCGCGGCATTTTACGACCTGCCCACTATAATGCACAACACATTTTAAATGGGATTTTTGTTTTTCCACGAGCAATTTGTACATTTGTTTAGCGAAGAGAGAAACAGAACCACAAGCAGATAAAATCTCCCTGAAGACAACAGGGACTGCAGACGCTGGAATCTGATAGAACGAACAAAACGCTCGAAGACTGGCGCGGTGGCGCAGCGGTAGAGTTGCTGCCCCACAGAGACCCGGGTTCGATCCCGACTACAGGTGCTGTCTGTACGGAGTTTGCACGTTCTCCCCGCGACCTGCGTGGGTTTTCTCCGAGAGCTTCGGTTTCCTCCCACACTCCAAAGACGTGCAGGTTTGTAGGTTAATTCACTTGGAATAAGTGTCATTGTGTGTGTGTGTGTGTGTGTGTGTGTGTGTGTGTGTGTGTGTGTGTGTGTGTGTGTGTGTGTGTGTGTGTGTGTGTGTGTGTGTGTGTGTGTGTGTGTGTGTGTGTGTGTGTGTGTGTGTGTGTGTGAATAGTGTCAGTGTGTGTGTGTGTGTGTGTGTAATGGTGTCAGCGTGTAGGGATCGCTGGCCGGCGTGGACTCGGTGGGCCGAAGGGCCCGTTTCCACGCTGTATCTGTAAAAGTTACAACTAAAACTCAGCAGGTCTGACGGTGTCTGTGGAGGGAGAAGGTTTTGGGTCGAGACCCTGCATCAGGGCTGAGAGGAGAGAGGAGATTGCAACCTTCACGTGGTCCGCCCTGTTTCGACAAATGCAATCAACCCGGCGTGCACAATCAAATAAGATCAAATAGAACAAGTTGTCCTACAACTTTAGTCTGTGCACGCCATACGCAAGATGAAGGACTGAGAGGGGAGAGGAGAATGTGTGGGAGACAAATTGCAGAACCAAGTAATTGCAGATGCCGGTTTATACCAAAGGCACACACACACACACACAAGTGCTGGAGTAACTCAGCGGCTCAGCCAGCATCTCTGGAGTAAGCCATGTTCTGAAGAAGAACTTCTGAAGAAGGGTCTCGACCCGAAAACGTCATCCAGCCAGGTTCCACAGAGATGCTGCCTGACCCGCTGAGTTACTCCGGCACCCTGTATCTGTGTAAAGTATGGAGGAGATGGCTGGGGCTGGTCGGCGGACATTTACACTAGGGACAATTTACAATCTTATCAAAGCCAATTCACCTACAAACCTGTATGCCTTGGGAGTGTGGGAGGAAACTGAAATCCTAGCAGGTCACGGGGAGAACGTACAAACTCCGTACAGACAGCACCCGTAGTCGGGATCGAACCCGGGTCTCTGGCGCTGTGAGGCAGCAACTCTACCGCTGCACCACCGTGCTGCCTAAACTATTGGCTGTGATGCCATCCTGTGTGAACCTAACACACTATATAAATGCAAATTATTTTGACCATTTCCATAACATTAATGCACAGAGAAGATGTATCATCCATAGGTGGAAGTTCTGCCTGAGGGTTGCTGGAACGGGAGATTGACACGGCATGAGCTTCCTTGATTCAAGAATACCTACCCTGGGGCATTATTTAATGACATATTCTCGCAGATAGCAGACAGCGCTGCCTTGCATAATTGTCAAGTAGATGCCATATCACCCACACTCCCACCACAAAGGAGAATAAATCCATCCCAGTTCTCCGACCAGTCTGCCCGTCCTCCTGATTCCATTTTATCTTTATATGCCCCGTCGTCACCTTCCCCTAGCTAGCGATCTGTTCCACATTTACCTTGATCTTCGTCTCCTTTGATCTCTCGTTTTCACACCTTACCCTTCCATGTCTCCCTCTCCCCCGACTCTCAGTCTGAAGAAGGGTCCCGACCTGAATGGTCACCCGTTCCGTTCTCTCCAGAGATGCTGCCTGACCCGCTGAGTTACTCCAGCATTTTGTTTCTATCTTTGCTGTAAACCAGTATCTGCAGTTCCTTCCTACACATCGATGGATACATTAGTTTAGTTTCGGGATCCAGCGAGGAAAACACACCGTTTGTTCCACCGTGTCTGCACTGATCCGTGATCACCCGCAGACTAGTTCCATCTTACACACAAGGGGCAAATGACAAATGCTAATTGACCGACAAACCTGCCCAAATTTTGGGAAGCGGGAGGAAACCGGAGCACCGGGGAAAACCCACGCAGGTCACGGGGAGAACGTGCAAACTCTGTACAGAGAGCACCCGTAGCCAGGATCGAGCCCGGGTCTCTGGCGCCGTGAGGCAGCAACTCTACCGCTGCGCCACCGTGCCGCTCAAAGTTGAGGCCGAAATGAGAGAATGAATAAGAGAAGGTGGTTAGATAATGTTTGAATCACAATTAAATAGATACATTGTCTGATTTAGTTTAGTTCAGTTTAGTTTAGAGGTACAGCATGGAAACAGGCCCTTCAGCCCACTGAGTCCGCACTGCCCCTACACTAGTTCTATCCCACACACAAGGGGCAGTCTACAGTTCTATCCCACACACAAGGGGCAGTCTACAGATGCCAATTAACCTACAAACCTGGACATCTTTGGGATGTGGGAGGAAACCGGAGCACCCGGGGACAACCCACGCGGTCACAGGGAGAACGTGCAAACTCCGTACAGACAGCACCCGTCGTTAGGATCGAACCCTGGTCCCTAGCGCTGTGAGGCAGAGTCCGCGCCGTCCAAAATTAAAACTTTTTGCTCGCAAGCCCAGGATTGATTTATCTTTCATCTCAACCTCATCCTGAAAGTGGGCTAAGAGTCGATCACGTGAGTGAGTCTAGAGTCACAAATAGACCAGAGCGGGGAAAGTAAATTTAAAAAAACGTTAATATTAATTCATCCGGGTATAACATGGACCTACGATGACAACACGGTGGCGCAGCGGTAGAGTTACTGCCTCACAGCGCCAGGGACCCAGGTTCGATCTCGACTACGGGTGCTGTCTGTACGGAGTTTGCACGTTCTCCCCGTGGGTTTTTCTCCAGGATCTTCGGTTTCCTCCCACACTCCAAAGACATGCAGGCTTGTAGGTTAATTGGTATAAATGGGAAAAAAATTGTCCCTCGAGTGTGCGTAGGATAGTGTTAATGTGCAGGGATCGCTGGTCGGCACGGACTCGGTGGGCCGAAGGGCCTGTTGCCGCGCTGTATCTCTAAAACTAATAAAACTAAAACAATATGCTGCAAGCGTTAATTTCAGTATTTCTTTATTATTCCTTAGTATGCCGTCATTGAAATTCGACCTTTAAAATTCATTAGTAAAATTTATACCTGAAGGATCTTAGTGTTTCAGATGGGATTTTATGACAATCCAATAGCTTTTGGTCATTATTTCAAAGAGTAGCTTTTCATTCTAGATTTACTTTTGTACCCAATATTCCATGGTGAAAAGCTTTGGATCAGTTGTGGAGCGAAACTTAAAGCAGAATGGCTTGATGGTGTGGGAGGGAACAGCAGATGCTGGTTTAAACTGAAGAAAGACAGAAAATGCTGGAGTAACTCAGCGGGACAGGCAGCGTCTCTGGAGAGAAGGAATGGGTGACGTTTCCGGTCGAGACCCTTCTTCATGAGTCTGAAGAAGGGTCTCGACCCAAAAGGGCACCCGTTCCTTCTCTCCAGAGACGCTGCCTGTCCCGCTGAGTTACTCCAGCGTTTTGTGTCTTTCTGAGACATAAAGGCATTAACATGTGAATTCAAACCCTGGAATATCAAATCAATTTATTAAGTCAATCAGGGATGGAGTAATCAGTCTGAAGAAGGTCTCGACCTGAAACGTCACTATCTGAAATTATGAAATTATGAGATATAAGTTAGATGGAAAGATGAAGAAATATTGGAATGAATATACACAGCATTTCATCGCAAGTCTGCTATTATACCTGGTACACAAAAAAGCTGGAGAAACTCAGCGGGTGCAGCAGCATCTATGGAGCGAAGGAAATAGGCAACGTTTCAGGACAAAATCCTTAAGGAAATAGGCAACGTTTCGGGCCGAAACCCTTCAGGAAGGAAATGGGCAACGTTTCGGGACAAAACCCTTAAGGAAATAGGCAACGTTTCGGGCCGAAACCCTTCAGGAAGGAAATAGGTAACGTTTCGGGCCGAAACCCAAGGGGTTTCGTCCCGAAACGTTGCCTATTTCCTTCGCTCCATAGATGCTGCTGCACCCGCTGAGTTTCTCCAGCTTTTTTGTGTACGTTCGATTTTCCAGCATCTGCAGTTCCTTCTTAAATACTATTACACCTGGATTAAATAATATTAACTAATTTACTCTGCCTAGTCTGGTCTGTATGTGTCTCTCGACTCACTAACGTGAATGACTCTCAACTGCAATCCTTTCAGTATAGGGATGATTTAGATGGACACAAAATGCTGGAGTAACTCAGCGGGACAGGCAGCATCTCTGGAGAGAAGGGATGGGTGATGTTTTGGGTCGTGCCGAAACGTCACCCATTCCTTCTCTCCACAGACGCTGCCCGTCCCGCTGAGTTACTCCGGCATTCTGTGTCTATCTTCGGTGTAAACCAGCATCTGCAGTTCCTTCCTGCACATCAGGGATGATTTAGGTTGTTCAATGAATGCTGGGTTTGACGGTTATGTCCCCATCCTTTGCGAAAGCTAAAATTAGTTAATTTTAATTATATAGATATTAATTTAAACCTCATGCGGTAAGCTGTTTACTTTCATTTCAGTATTTCCTAATAACTCCACACTATACCATCATCGAATTCATACCTTTAAATTAATTAGTTAAATGGATTTCCAATGATCTGAGCCCTATTATCTAAATTAGTGGCATTATTGAAACTCAATTCAATTGCTTGGCTTAGTGCTAAAACGCTAATATCTAAATTTTCCATAACTGACATCGCTAATAACGGCTTCTGAAAACATCCAAAATCCGAATTATTCAAAGGATATCTAAGAACGAAAATTCAGATTCTGGATTCATCTTGTAAGTTGCAATCAACTCATAAATTTATAATTCTGATAGGAGCAGAATTAGGCCATTCGGCCCATCAAGCCTACTCCGCCATTCAATCATGGCTGATCTATCTCTCCATTTCTGAGGATGTACTGACAACATGGAATTCTCTGGCACAGAAGGCAGGGGAGGCCAATTCACAGAGAGTTTTATTTAGATCTTAGGTCTAACGGAATCAAGGGATATGGGGAGAAAGCAGGAACGGGGTACTAATTTTGGATGATCTGCCATGATCATATTGAATGGCGGTGCTGGCTCAAAGGGCCGAATGACCTACTCCTGCACCTAGAGTGGATGTGGAGAGGATGTTTCCACTGGTGGGAGAGTCTAGAACCAGAGGTCACAGCCTCAGACGTAAAGGACGCTCTTTTAGAAAGGAGATGAGGAGGAACTTCTTTAGTCAGAGGGTGGTGAATCTGTGGAACTCATTGCCACAGAGGGCTGTGAAGGCCAAGTTAGTGGATATTTTTAAATGGCTGAGATAGACAAGTTCTTGACTAGAATGGGTTATGGGGAGAAGGCAGGAAAATGGGATTAGGAGGCAGAAATCAGCCATGATTGAATGGCGGAGTGGAGTCGATGGGCCGAATGGCCTGATTCTACTCTTCTAACTTGTGAACCTGCCACCCGTACAGGTGTGCGCTGTGCAGACACTAATTCCCACTGCGCAGTGCAGACGTGATAAAAACGGGCCGTCGAATAATAACAAAGCATTGAACTATGACCTCAGCTTCCATTAAGCAAATTAAAGGTTTAATTAAAATAGGGCCACAATGGTGCATTGATTTTATTTTTCATTGCTCTCTGTGGACTGGTCGCTGGTCTCCAGTTTGGCAAATGTCCAGAGCTGCAAACAAGGCGGCGTGGAGCAGACCAAGTGCAGAAGTGACGCTAGAAACACTCAGTCTCATCCCCTTCAGTTTCATGAGCAGATATTGTGAGCCAGTTATCAATTGAACGAAGTCCCCAACAGAATGTTATTTCACTAACGTGGTTACCACCCCAACTGATGCCAGGATTACTGAATGGCAGAACCAGTGGAACAGCCTTGGCAACCAGACAACCCAATGGATGGAGAGAGGCATGCCAGCTGAATGCCTTGCTACCAGCCACCATCAACCATCACGCCATTGAGGATAAATGGGGATCCTGTGGATAGGGTGAACTGTTTTAAATATCTGGGAGTCCACATCTCCGAGGATATGACATGGGCATCACACGCCTCAGCACTCGTGAGTAAGGCAAGGCAGCGCCTTTACCACCTCAGGCAATTGAGGAAATTCAGAGTGTCTCCGAGGATCCTCCAGTGCTTCTACGCAGTGGCGGTGGAAAGCATCTTGTCCGGGAACATTACCATCTGGTTTGGGAATTGTTCTGCAAAGGACAAGAAGGCTCTGCAGAGAGTAGTGCGTTCAGCCGAACGCACTATGGGAACTTCACTCGCCCCCCTGCAGGAACTATACAACAGGAGGTGCAACTCCAGAGCAAATAAAATCATGGGAGACCCCTTCCACCCCTGCAACGGACTGTTCCAGCTGCTACGGTCAGGCAAACGCCTCCGTTGCCATGCGGTGAGAACGGAGAGGTTGAGAAGGAGTTTCTTCCCAGAGGCAATTCGGACTGTAAACGCCTATCTCACCAGGGACTAACTCTACTGAACGTTTTTCCTTCCATTATTTATTATGTAAAAGAATATGTGTGTTATGATTGTGTTTATAGTTTGTTTGGCTGTTTTGTTGTTTGTCTTTTGGACAAAAGTCCGCGAGCATTGCCACTTTCATTTCACTGCACATCTCGTATGTGTATGTGACAAATAAACTTGACTTGACTTGTCTGGAAAACACTGAACCGCCCGTGGGTCGGTGAAGGACGGTGCAAGGTGTCCATGAAGAAATGGAAAATAACAACTTCCGATGCTCGCGTGTGCGTGTGCGTGCGTGTGCGTGTGGCAAATCCCAAACCATGGAACACATCATGAGAGATAGCCAAGCTCCACAACGTACCGAAGATAGCCTGGCCGAACCAAATGCCGCCGCGCTCGCCTGCTCCAACCACCGGAAAGACGTGATATAGAAGATGGCCGGACATGAGGAAGAAGAACTAGCGCGGTGATACAGGACTGGGCATAGATTTAGGAAGGAACTGCAGATGCCAGTTTACACTGAAGATAGACACAAAAATGCTGGAGTAACTCGGTGGGCCAGGCTGGCTAGGTCTTCTTCTTTCGAGTCCATCTTCCATGTTTTAAATGTTGGCCTCGCTGTCATTGCCCGTCCAGACAAGGACGTGAGCTTCCGGCGACAATCAGTGGGAGCCGTCACTTGTGGCAGTAGATGATGGTGGTAGCAGAATTAGATCATGATACATCCAGTTCCCAGCCCCACGTGGCCGCTTCTGCTACAGGGCCGGCTAGATAGGTGACTACAGTTACAGCTTGGGGAAACAGGTCCTTTGGCCCACCGAGTCCGTGCCGACCAGCGATCCCCGCACACTAACACTATCCTGCACACTAGGGACATTTTGTAGAGTCCTAGAATCATAGAATCTTACAGCATGGAAACAGCCCAGCTTGCCCACAACAGCCAACATGTTCCATCTACACTAGTCCCACCTGCCTGCGTTTGGCCCATATCCCTCCAAACCCGTCCTATCCATGTACCTGTCTAAATTATTCTTAAACGTTGCGATAGTTCCTGTCTCAACTACCTCCTCCGGCAGCTCGTTCCATACACCCACCACCCTTTGTGAGCAGTTACCCCTCAGGTTCCTAATAAATCTATCATCCCACCCTCACCATAAACCTATGTCCTCTAGTTCTCGATTCCCCTACTCTGGGCAAGAGACTCCATGGCTTTACAGAAGCCAATTAGCCAACAAGCCTGCACGTCTTTGGGACACGGGAGGAAACCCGAGCACCCGGAGAAAACCCACGCGGTCACGAGGAGAACGTACAAACTCCGTACAGACAGCACCCATAGTCAGGTTTGAACCTGGCTCTGGCGCTGTGAGGCAGCGACTCTAACACTGAGCTGCCTTATTTTTTGCTTTAGGCTAAAATGATGGAGAGTTCTGCTGTAAATATGCTGTAAAGGCCATTGTATTAGATTTTATTTTTAAATAGATCACGATTTATATTCTCACAATGTACTGTAGCATCTACCATCCATTGAAGATTCACAGTCAGTTCACCAGACTAATCATTCTCTATCTCCACCACAGGCAAAACCATTAGGTTAAAATGATGCAGAGTTACAAATGGCTATAACAATATGGAGGAAATTTACAGAAGGGGAGGCGTTTTGTTAGTGGGTTCGCTGTGGAGATAGTTGGCTCCTCTTCACATGAACCAGGTCTAGGGTTGACAACTGTCCTGTATTAGCTGGGACATCACGTTTTTTGGGCTAAATTGGTTTGTCCCATATTTGACCGCTACTACTCGGGTCGAGGGGACTGTCGGGTCGGAGTGCCGCGTCCGGCCCCGTCTCACCCGTCCCGACGTAGTGCAGCCCGTGGAGTGCAGCAGCAGCAGCAGCAGCAGCGCCTCGCCCGTGGCCCCGTCGGTCGGCAGCCCAGCTAGCTGTCCGAACTTCGGACCTTCGCTTCCCGCCGACACCACCCCCTCCCCCTTCTCACAGGCCGATCATCGGTTCATGAGTTGGATGGGGTGCCGGACTTTGGATGGGGTGACCAAAACTCCTCAGCTGGCCCGCCTGGCTTTGTGTGCAGTCCAGCACCCGGGGCCAACTCATCATTCACCCAGCCACGGCCGAGTCGGTCAACGAATTGCCGTCGGGAATTTGTCCCGTATTTTGACTGTCTGTCCCTTATTTGGGAGTGAGAACGTTGGCGACCCTACCCAGGTTCCCACTCGGCAGAAGATGGGCCTGTTTTCATGCTGTACGGCTCTCCGACTATAAATTGTCCCAACTTTGTTGGATAGAACTACTGTACTTGTGTAATGCAACACTTGTCACTTTACCTCCCCCCTCGACTCCATCCAAGTACCCAAGCTGGATCTTTCCAGGTGAGGCAGAGGTTTACCTGTACCTCCTCCAACCTCATCTATTGCATCCGCTGCTCTAGGTGTCAGCTGCTCTACATCGGTGAGACCAAGCGTAGGCTTGGCGATCGCTTCGCCCAACACCTCCGCTCGGTTCGCAATAACCAACCTGATCTCCCGGTGGCTCAGCACTTCAACTCCCCCTCCCATTCCCAATCTGGCCTTTCTGTCCTGGGCCTCCTCCATGGCCAGAGTGAGTCCCACGGCAAATTGGAGGAGCAGCACCTCATATTTCGCTTGGGTAGTTTACACCCCAGCGGTATGAACATTGACTTCTCCAATTTCAGGTAGTCCCTGCTTTCTCCCTCTTTCCCCTCCCCTTCCCAGCTCTCCCACAGCCCACTGTCTCCGCCTCTTCCTTTCTTCTTCCTGCCCCCACCACCCCCACATCAGTCTGAAGAAGGGTCTCGACCCGAAACGTCACCTATTCCTTTGCTCCATAGATGCTGCCTCACCCGCTGAGATTCTCCAGCATTTTTGTCTACCTTTGACCTGTAGGGGTGATTGTTGGTCGGCACGGACTCAGTGGGCTGAAGGGCCTGTTTCCACTATACTAAACTGAACTACACTAAACTAAACTAAACTAATCAAGCAGAAATCTGCGATGGGACAAGGATCAGCCACACATTCCATCGCTCAGACTAAAGCAACAAAACAACACATCATGATCAGCTGGGCTTTCATTAAACACATCAGGCCGAGTGTTTTGCTGTTGACAGCTGCGGGCTTGCAATAGAGGGCAGAATCGTTAAAGTGTACTTCATTAAAGCTTCATTACCCAATTAACAGCTGAATATGAAAGTCCTTGGAGGATTGCTATTGTATTTACTGTAAAATACTGACAAAAACAGCAGGAGCGAATCGGTCCCTGGGAGAGCAGGAATTATGCAAGTGTGAGCGCTGGAGTCAGTCAGTGTACGCGCTCGCGTGAAACTGAACTAACGAGGGAAAACATCCTGTCTCTCCGTCTGCCCAGAGTGCAATTTTAAACTCGCAATAAAAGGTAGTTTTAGTTTATTTCAGAGATACAGCGTGGAAACGGGCCCTACAACAGGTGGCATGAGGTCAGAGCCTTAGTCAGAGAAAATCAGTTTTCACACAGAGAGTAGTGAATCTGTGGAACTCTCTGCCACAGAAGGTAGTTGAGGCCACACAGTTCATTGGCTATATTTAAGAGGGAGTTAGATGTGGCCCTTGTGGCTAAAGGGATCAGGGGGAATGGAGAGAAGGCAGGTACAGGATACTGAGTTGGATGATCAGCCATGATCATATTGAATGGCGAATGGTGCAGGCTCGAAGGGCCAAATGGCCTACTCCTGCACCTGTTTTCTATGTTTCGATGTTTAGTGCTGGAGATGCCAGCTTAAGAGAGGACTCCCAGGCTGGTTCACATATCCTGCCAGAGGATTATGACAATACTTGAAGATGGAATTGTGGCCATTCTGTGAGCTCAGACGTGCCTGGTGCAGGTTGTCCAGCTCACCAAAAACAGGGAACTTTGATGCGCTGCAGATGATGGATTCGAGGCCAGACTTGTGACCCTTCCTTAGTAGCCCTTTGCTAAGGTGGGCAAGGGCTGCACTGAGGCACAGGGATCATTGGAGAATTGTTGTCATTCATATGTCGTTAAGGGCCGCACAGTGGAACATCCTGACCTCGGGTGCCGTCTGTTGGAATTTGCTTATTTTACCCATAATAATAATAATAATAATATATTTTATTGTCATTGCACATAAGTGCAACGAGATTTGGGTATGCAGCTTCCATCCGACATCATAACTTAAGTAACTACTAACATTTAGGTTTAGATACCGCAAGAACATGGTTTGTACAAAGAACATTACAACAGTAAAATAGTCAAAACAGCCTAAAGTGCATACGTGTCTGTGCGACGTGACCATCCGAGGGAGACAGTCCGTGGGGGTGGGGAGGGGGGGAGGGGGGGAGTGTTCAGAGCAGCTATAGCTCTGGGAAAGAAGCTGTTTCCGAGACTGGCTTTGCGGGAGTAGAAGGCCTCGTAACATCTGCCGGAGAGTTTTATGACCGTGTGGGTTTTATAAGTAAGTAAGTAAGTTTATTGGCCAAGTATTCACATACAAGGAATTTGCCTTGGTGCTCCGCCCACAAGTAACAACATGACATACAGTGACAGTTACGAATGACTCAGAAAACACTAAACATTAATAATAATAATAATAAAACATTAATGATAAAACACCATTGATCAAGAATGTGAACCAACAAAATACCAGATCAAAGGGAGGCTACAGATTTTTATCCGGGTACTCCGGTTTCCTCCCGCATCCCAAGATATGTGGGTTTACTGGTTAATTAGCCTCTGGTGTGCAGGGAGTGAATGCAAAAATGGGAATAACATAGATCCAGTGTGAATGGTCAGCTTGAGTTTGGTGAGCCTAAGGGCCAAGTGCCATGCTGTATCTCCAAACTAAACGAATGAATGAATAAGTTTATTGGCCAAGTATGTACACATACAAGGAATTTGCCTTGGTGCTCCGCACGTAACAACACGACATACAGTAAACAATTAAGAACGATGACACATTAAACATTAATAATAAACTAAGCTAAATATAACTAACCTCAGTGAGAAGGTCGACAAAAATGCTGGAGAAACTCAGCGGGTGAGGCGGCATCTATGGAGCGAAGGAATAGGTGACGTTTCAGGTCGAGACCCTTCTTGGTTCTTGAGTCATAGCGAATGATCTACTTTGATGAGAGCGTTGTGGTTGGGAGATGGCATTGTGCAATGGGGCAGGTTGGTATAGGACCATTGTCTTTTGAGTGGGTAGTGAAGAAGATCAGAAACAGGCAGGTGGGACTAGTGTAGACGGGGCATGTTGGTCACCATGGGCAAGTTGGGCCAAAGGGCCTGTTTCCACCGTATGATGTGACTCTCTAAGATTGATTCAGATTCATTGGGATACTCTCTTCTTCCAAGGTGAGGAAACATGGTCATTAATTTGCAAATAAGTCCCTCTGCAGCATATTTTGTGGATTTTATCTGTTCCAGAGACTTTGTTATTTTTCAACAACTTTCCAACCTTTTGTTAGAAAATGATAGTACAGGTTCCAAAATAGTGGCAAATTCAGTGTTGCAGAATATACATGGAACACAGCCATCGTTTTAGCTGAGGGGGTCTTTGAACTGCTCCTTTCAGTAAGCACTGGTTGCCTCGTTAGTCTTAATGAGTTCCCCTTGTGACAACACATCCCCTTCAAGGTCTGTTTCAATCCAGGCCACAGGCAAACGAGCCACAGCTGGATTTGATTAATGATTATTCTGATGCTTGTCCTTGTAAACCCAGGAGCCCAGCAGCAGGGGAACGTGGTTGGGATGTTTCTAGATGCTCTTGAGAGGTGAGAGGCGAGTTCCTTGACCTACATCTCTTTTGATGATTTGTTTTCACATCTTGCTCTTCCATATCTCTGTGTCTCCCTCTCCTCTGACTCTCAGCCTGAAGAAGGGTCTTGACCTGAAACACGCTAGAATTTAAAATTATGGGGGGAATCTTATAGAAACGTACAAAATTCTTAAGGGGTTGGACAGGCTAGATGCAGGAAGATTATTCCTGATGTTGGGGAAGTCCAGAACAAGGGGTCACAGTTTAAGGATAAGAGGGAAATCTTTTAGGACCGAGATGAGGAAATGAGTGGTGAATCTCTGGAATTCTCTGCCACAGAAGGTAGTTGAGGCCACAGTTCATTGGCTATATTTAGGAGGGAGTTGGATGTGGCCCTTGTGGCTAAAGGGATCAGGGGGTATGGAGAGAAGGCAGATATGAGATATTGATTTGGATGATCAGCCATGATCATATTGAATGGTGGTGCAGGCCCGAAGGGTTGAATGGCCTACTCCTGCACCTATTTTCTATGTTTCTATCTCCCATTCCTTCTCTCCAGAGTTGCTGCCCCACCCACTGAGTTACTCCAGCGTTTTTGTGTCTATCTTCGATTTTTACCAGCATCTGCAGTTCTTTCTTACACAAAATAATCAAGTCCTGTTGGACTCGAGCTGGCTAACCTCCAGCGGGTACGAGGGAAATGCGGGTCGGGTCGGGAGCTTTTGAGGCAACAGCCAGCTTACTAAGGGGACCGAGCAGATGGCAGTGGAGAAAAAGTGAGTGGAGAGGAATACAAGAGATTGTCTATGTTTCTGAAGGTCAAACTAAGCGACAGACTTATCCTGGGTGGCATGAATGACCTTTCTGTGTTTGGGTTTTTGAGTGGAATATAATGCTCATTTAATGATTTATAACTCATTCTGAGGCATAAATATGAAAACCTTGATGATTGACTGAATGTAAATAGGGCTGTAACTAATAGTTACAATAATTTACTAAGGCGTACAGCTCCAATTTGCATGCAAATGATTCACCAGCTCATACTTAATTCAGTATGAAAATACCAACTCAGGAAAAAAGAAAGAATAATAGCTACTTGGTTGCAGTGATAAAGAACAATTCTGATATCCATCATATAATGAAATAGTTCACGGCCACAACAACAGGCCACATGTAATCTATCCTGCAGCTGAATTTCCTCCATCTGTTTAAATGTGGGATCTACATACAATAAACTCCGAAACTACTGATGGAAAATTCAATCTCGGATTTAAAATTAGCAATTGACCCAGCATTGATTGTCATTTATACATACGTGCTCCAAATATTTAGTTGCGTTCACTTTTGTTTCGTTTTGAGATACAGCGCGGAAACGGGCCCTTCAGCCCATCGAGTCCAGCGCCGACCAGCGATTAAAAAAAGATTTAAAAAAAAATAAAAAAAAAAAAAAGTTTTTTCCTGCTGCACATTAGATAGAAAAAATAGGTGCAGGAGTAGGCCATTCGGCCCTTCGAGCCTGCACCGCCCGCCATTCAATATGATCACGGCTGATCATCCAACTCGGTATCCTGAACCTGCCTTCTCTCCATACCCCCTGATCCCTTTAGCCGCAAGGGCCACATCTAACTCCCTCTTTATGAGCATTAACACTATCCGACACACACTTGGATCAATTTACATTTATACCAAGCCAATTAACCTACAAACCTGCACGTTTTTGGCAAGTGTGGAAGGTTATGGTCTGAGCGCAGGTATATGGGACTAGGGGAGAATATGTGTTCGGCACGGACTAGAAGGGTCGAGATGGCCTGTTTCCGTGCTGTAATTGTTATATGGTTATATGGAAACCCACGCAGGTCACAGGGGAGAAGGTGCAAAACTCCGTAAAGACAGCACCCGTCGTCGGTATCGAACCCCCGGTCTCTGGCGCTGTAAGGCAACAAATCTACCGCTGCACCACCTTCCTATACACAAAATGGATGTATGGAACGAGCTGCCGGAGGAGGTAGCTGAGGCTTGCACTATCACAATGTTTAATGAACATTGAGACATGTACATGGATAGGACAGGTTTGGAGGGCATATGGTCTAAACGCGGGCTGTGGGACACGTGCAGATGGGTCATGTTGGTCGGCATGGACATGATGGCGAAGGGCCTGTTTCTGTGCTGTGTGACTCTATGGGGCATGCTGGTCGGCATGGACAAGATGGGCCAAATGGCCTGTTTCTGTGCTGTGTGACTCTATGGGGCATGTTGGTCGGCATGGACAAGATGGGCCGAAGGGCCTGTTTCTGTGCTGTGTGACTCTATGGGGCATGTTGGTCGGCATGGACAAGATGGGCCGAAGGGCCTGTTTCTGTGCTGTTTGACTCTTACAAAATTCTTAAGGGGTTGGACAGGCTAGATGCAGGAAGATTGTTCCCGATGTTGGGGAAGTCCAGAACAAGGGGTCACACAGTTTAAGGATAAGGGGGAAATCTTTTAGGACCGAGATGAGGAAAACATTTTTCACACAGAGAGTGGTGAATCTGTGGAATTCTCTGCCACAGAAGGTAGTTGAGGCCACAGTTCGTTGGCTATATTTAAGAGGGAGTTAGATGTGGCCCCTGTGGCTAAAGGGATCAGGGGGTATGGAGAGAAGGCAGGTACAGGATACTGAGTTGGATGATCAGCCATGATCATATTGAATGGCGGTGCAGGCTCGAAGGGCCGAATGGCCTACTCCTGCACCTATTTTCTATGTTTCTATGTTTCTAACTCAGCGAGACTGGCAGACTCTCAGTCTGAAGAAGGGTCTCGACCCGAAACGTCACCATTCCTTCTCTCCAGAGATGCTGCCTGTCCCGCTGAGTTACTCCCAGCATCTCTTCGGTGTAAACCAGCATCTGCAGTTCACATTTCAAAGTGGGTCATGTTTGTAGGAGAGCAGGTGAGGGAACATAGCTGTTCTTCCAACAGTCTGAGGCATTCACATCACTGTTGAGGCTAGACCACTTTAGAAACACAAATGTCGAATATTTTACACTGAATTTAAATTCTACACCCACCCAACCTATCACCTGGAGACCGAGTGCAGGCATCTCAGTGAGTAGAACAGGTGTTGCATCTCCTGCAGTTTCATTGCTTTTTAACCCGTCCCGTCCCTTCCTATCATCCCTGGATGGGCAGCAGCACGGCGTCGCAGCGGCAGAGTTGCTGCCTCACAGTGCCAGAGACGCTAGTTCGATACTGACTATGGCTGCTGTCTGTACGGAGTTTGCACGTTCTCCCCGTGACCTGCGGGGGCCGAAGGGCCTGTTTCCGTGCTGTATTTCTGAACTAAACTAGACTAAGCTGGCCCTCAACATTTCCCACCCAGTGCCCTGTGTTCAGTACACATAATGTGGTCATATCTAGGCGTACAATACAGTGCTGAGGCCACACTTTACGGAGACACTAGTAACTAGAATCTTCAGCTAATCCCAGAGTTTAGTTTAGTTCGGAGATACAGCGCGGAAACAGGCCCTTCGGCCCTCTGAGTTCGCACCGACCAGCAATCACCGCGCATTAACACTATCCTACACACACACAAGGGACCATTGCAACATTCACCAAGCCAATGAACCTACAAACCTGCACGTCTTTGGAGTGTGGGAGGAAACCGAAGATCTTGGAGAAAACCCACACAGGTCACGGGGTGAACGTGCAAACTCCGTACAGACAGCGCCCGTAGTCGGGATCGAACCCGTATCTCAGGCACCGTAAGGCAGCAACTCAACCGCTGTGTCACCCGTATTCCGTTCTGGAGTATTGTGTTCAATTTTGCTACTGTACATGACAGTGGCATAGATAGGGTCAGTGCACACAGTCATTTACCCAGGGTAGGAGAATTAAGGGTAGAGGGTATAGGTTTAAAGTGAGAGGAGAAAGATTGAATAATTTAGTATTTTTTAATTAGTTTATTGTCACGTGTACCGAGGTACAGTGAAAAGTTTTTGTTGCGTGCTAACCAGTCAGTGGAAAGACAACACATGGTTACAATCGAGCTCAGTGTACAATATCCTGAGTGTACAGACACAGGATGAAGGGGATAGTGTTCTATAAAGTGATACACTAGACAATAGGTGCAGGAGTAGGCCATTCGGCCCTTCGAGCCAGCACTGCCATTCAATGTGATCATCCCCAATCAGTAAAGTCCAGTAAATTCTGAGGGGCTCCAGTGAGGCAGATATTTGGTGGATAAGAGGGACCCAAAGGGGACATTTTGCACTTTCCACAGCCTGTTATCTTCCTCAACATTGGAATTGGACGATGACACCGACAGTGACGGCGAGGGGGAGAGGGGACCGGGTCTGTCCCATCGCGCACTATAGTGTCGGCTGCGGGAGGCTCCCACCCTACCCCTACCCCCCCCCGGGGAACAAAGGTGGGCGGGCGAGGGGAGGTACGTGGTGTCCATTGAAGGACTTAGCTGGAGGCCCAGCGACAGCCTGGGGCTCGCCTGGATCGGGGACCGCTCATAAGAACTACAGCGGTGGTTGAAAATGGCGCCAAAACATGGCACCTTTTGCATGCGGGCTCAGTGGACAATTACCGTACAGCTTCATAATCGGGGATGTGCTTGCGTGTGGCAATACTGTGCTGGGCTGCGTGAAAGAAAATAGTTTTACGGTGCGTTTGCACGTGTGGCAATAAAGGCACCATTGTACCATTGAGTGAGAGGTTGATGTTGTGACATGACTCAACCAGCCGTTGGATCTCACTGCTCTACACACGACACTCGGAGATTCTCGTCCCACGATGCAGCCACGAGCACACGAGGTTCGGAAGACAGGTCGCGACCCGAAATGTCACCGTTGTCCATTTCCGTCACCGGTGTAGTTTGACCCGCCGAATTCCTCCAGCAGTTTGTGTGGTTTTTTTTGGTAACTTGCTCCAGATTTCAGCATCTGCCGTCTCTCGTGTTCAAACCCACCGTCGCGTTATTTACACCTCGACATCCTGACAGATGTGAGCGGAGCCAGACAAAGGGACGTCTTGGGGCAGCGCGGATAAAACTCTCGGCAAGCTGTATCCTGAGGAAGTAAGAAGAGGCAGGAATTGAGGAAGGGCATTCTTGCTATTGAGGGAGTGCAGCGTAGGTTGACAAGGTTAATTCCCGGGTTGATGGGACTGTCATATGCTGAGAGAATGGAGCAGCTGGACTTGTACACTCTGGAGTTTAGAAGGATGAGAGGATATCTCATTGAAACATATAAGATTATTAAGAGCTTGGACCCGCTAGAGGCAGGAAACATGTTCCCGATGTTGGGGGAGACCAGAACCAGGGGCCACAGTTTAAGAATAAGGAATAAGCCATTTAGAATGGAGACGAGGAAACGCTTTTTCTCACAGAGAGTGGTGAGTCTGTGGAATTCTCTGCCTCAGAGGGCGGTGGAGGCAGGTTCTCTGGATGGTTTCAAGCGAGAGCTAGATAGGGCTCTTAAAGATAGCGGAGTCAGGGGATATGGGGAGAAGGCAGGAACGGGGTACTGATTGGGGATGATCAGCCATGATCACATTGAATGGCCGAATGGCCTACTCCTGAGCCTATTGTCTATTGTCTATTGACTCGCATGAACGAGTAGGATTTTAAAACTGCCCGGAAACAAAATTTAAACGGATTAAAAATATTATTATCAATTCCTGTGATGTCAGCGAACTTTAATGTTGCAAATGAAATAAATCTTTAAATTTGTGGAGGCAAAACATTTGCAGACTTTTCCTCTCAACCCAAAGCTTTTGGAAACGGGTAGCCAAAAAAAAATCTATATGTAAATATTGTTATCTTGTTTTACTCTCCCAGTCAGCAAAACACATTCACATTCACAAATAAAAATCCATTTGTGAAACTCCGTGGCTGGAGTCGGAGGCAGGCGAGTGTTGAAAGCCACTGAAATGATTTAAGATTCTGTTTGGACAACACTTCAAATGAAATTGCACCTCGATTCATTCTGCTCTCCTCAGCTCATCGAAGCTTGCAATTATCTGCACGTAGCCAGAACCGTAAGGTCATAAGTGATAGGAGCCAAATGAGGCCATTTGGCCCATCAAGTCTACTCCGCCATGGCTGATCTATCTTTCAAGAGGGAAACCTAATTATTTTCCCCATAACCTCTGATACCCGCACTAATCAACAATCTATCTATCTCTGCCTTAAGGATATCCATTGACTTGGCCTCCACAGCCGTCTGTGACAATGATTTCCACAGATTCACCACCCTCTGACCAAAGAAATTCCTCCTCGCCTCCTTAAAGGGACATCCTTTTATTCTGAGGCTATAACCTCTGGTCCTAGACTCTCCCACTAATAGAAACATCCTCTCCACATCCACTCTATCCAAGACTTTCGCTATTCTGTACGTTTCAATGAGGTCCCCCCCTCATTCTTTGAAACTCCCCTAATTCTCCCTAATGCTCATGGAGGGGCTGAGAATGAGGGGTAACATGGAACTAGTGTGAACGGATGATCAACCCAGGATTGTAGTCCTCTAATGTAGTCATTAGTTCTTGTAAATTGTCCCTGGGTGTGTAGGATGGAACTAGTTTGAGTTTAGTTTATTGTCACGTGTACCGAGGTGCAGTGTACAGTATAATCGCTGGTCGGCGGGGGCTCGATGGGCCGAAGGGCCAGTTTGCCACTATCTCTAAAACTCGAACTAAAACTAAAACTTAAACTAAAAGTAAAAAATAAAACTAATCAAAAATAGTCAGCCTCAGAGAGTCAAAGAGCGATACAGTGTGGAAACAGACCCTTCAGCCCAACTTGCCCACACCGGCCAACATGTCCCACCTACACTAGTCCCACCTGCCTGCGTTTGGTCCATATCCCTCCAAACCTGCCCTATCCTTGCACCTGTCTAACTGTCTCAGTCCCAGCCTCAACTACCTCCTCTGGCAGCTCGTTCCATACACCCACCACCCTCTGTGTGAGAAGGTTACCACTCAGATTCCTATTAAATCTTTTCCCCTTCACCTTAAACCTAAAGTCCTCTGGTCCTCGACTCACCTACTCTGGGCAAGAGACTCTTCCCGATCTATTCCTCTCATGATTTTATGCACTGCAAGGATTTTGATTTGTGTTTCAGAAGCTTCGTCGAGTGGTCGGCCTGGACTCGGTGGGCCGAAGGGCCTGTTGCCGTGCTGTATCTCTAAACTAAACGATACTAAATGCTCTGTATTGTTCCCACATTCATGGGCTGCCAAATACTGCACAGACACACACAGCTGCAAGATTATCGTAGCACATGGATCCTATTTGGCTGTTAGCAAATATTTTCTCTGCATTTTTTTTTTCTTCCCCTTCCATTAAGATAAATTATGGGCCATGAAACTAATCTTCGGGACCTAACTCATTACTTGCCACAGAAACGGGCTTGTGTGTCTGAGTGTTAGCCATCGATTCACGACACATCCAATTATCTGCACTGATCACGGGAATAAAACTAATAATTCACTGAGAGGCCTCGCTAATCTCTGGAGCTTTGCCGTCGAGGAAACATGCGGAATGATCATCTCTTCTGGTGCTTGGGGGCGGCACCAGAGGCGCGGCGGGTAGAGCTGATGCTTGACAGCGCCAGGGACCCAGGTCCATTCTGACCTTGTTGTAGAGTCCTAGAGTTATGCAGCATGGAAACTGGCCTGTTTCTGGGACTGAATTAGGATCCCGGCTGTTCATCTCTATGGCGGATTGCCGTGCTATATTGTAATATGAAGGACCTGCAGAGGCTGGTTACGAGCCGCTAAGAGACGTCCCCGAGCTCCAATGTACCCGCTACGTTCATTCTCCGTGCTTACCAAGAGTTTTATTTTTTTTTTAACTCGGGAGAGCTCTTGGAATGAACTCGTACTGTGGGACAGGGCTATTACTATCGTTCTATTATAATGCTATTGTAAATTGTACCTAGTGCGTGTAGGATAGTGTTTGTTTGCGGGAATTGCTAGTTGGTGCAGAGTCGATGGAGTTTAGAAGAACGTGGGGGAGACCTCATTGAAACATGCAGAATAATGAAAGGCTTGGACAGAGTGGATGTGGAGAGGATGTTTCCACTAGTGGGAGAGTCTAGGACCAGGGGTCACAGCCTCAGAATGAAAGGACTTCTTTTAGGAAGGAGATGAGGCGAAATTTCTTCTGTCAGAGGGTGGTGAATCTGTGGAATTCATTGCCACAGTAGTCTGTGGTGGCTGTCAGTGGATATTTTTAAGGCAGAGATAGATAGGTTCTTGATTAGTGCGGGTGTCTGAGGTTATGGGAAGAAAGCAGGACAATGTGGTTAGGAGGAAGATGGATCAGCCACGATTGAATGGCGGAGTAGACTTGATGGGCCGAATGGCCTAATTCTATCCCTATCACATGCCAGTATGACCTTATGACTCGGTGGGCCGAAGGGCCTGTTTCCGCACTGTATCTCTAAACTAAACTGAACATTTGAATTGCAAAGGTATTGTGAGCCACAGTGCATGAAGGGGATTAATACTGTCAGCTTTTCTTGATAGTCCATATGTACCTGGTGGGCCGAATGGCCTGTTTCTGTGCTGCGACTCTGAAATAATTTGATGTCGGAGAAAATAATTTGCGTCTCCCCATTCTCAGACAGAGGATGAAAAGTGAATTCTCACTTCCATTTAAAAAACCCAGGGACTTTAGGCTTCTTTCACAGCTGTTAATTTAGCAGGATTGTTCACATCTAACAAAGAAAAAAAATCTCTTATCTGCGCCTCAAAATTTCAGATGCTTTGGAGAGCACTGGAGATTTTGACAGGTAATTTTAAGAATCATGCACATATATTCTTACAATAGAATTGTGCAGAAAGGGCTACTGATTCATAATCTGCGGAGGGGAATATTAGTAATATTAGTTTCACATCGACTCGGTCACACAGCGAGAGCTGAGTCGGACCTGAAACGTCACCCATTCCTTCTCTCCAGAGATGCTACCTGTCCCGCTGAGTTACTCCAGCTTTTTGTGTCTATCCTCGGTGTAAACCAGCATCTGCAGTTCCCTTCCAACAGGCAACTGAATGTTATTCCATAGAGTCAGAGTCGTATAGCCTGGAAACAGGCCCTTCGGCCCAACTTGCCCACACCGACCAACATGCCCCACGTACACTCATCCCACCTGCCTGCGTTTGACCCATATCCCTCTAAAGCTGCCCTATCCATGTTCTTGTCGAACTGCTTCTTAAACGTTGCGATAGTCCCTTCCTCAACTACCTCCTCTGGCAGTCGTTTTAGATGCTTTTGAACAGATCTTTAGGGTGATTTCACGAAAGGTCACTGGAGCGTAGATCCGCACCCACGTGACCGAAAATCGCAACTGGAGGACATGCTAGACATCCGGTACATGTTAGTGAATGGGAAAACACGCACTTTCCCACCCGTTAAAAAACATCGAAAACGGCCAGTTTTTGAGCTGCAATTTACTGTGCCAGTCGGGGTGACCGTGAGGCACAGCTACGTAGATCTACCTATATCCAAAATATCGGGAATTATCGCGTTTGCTCGCTGAATTTCATCAAAAGTAAGGCATTATTGACTTACTTTTGATGAAATTCAGCGAGCAAACGCGATAATTCCCGATATTTTGGACCTTTAAATCTCCACGGCAAATGTCCGCTGTTCACTTCCGCTGGATTGGCACCTTCAGCTCCCTCTTTAATTTACCTTAGTTTCTATCTTTTTTTTGGACTGTAAATCTAGGTAGCTGTGCCTCACGGTCACCCCGACTGGCACAGTAAATTGCAGCTCAAAACCTGGCCGTTTTCCATGTTTTTAACGGGTGGGAAAGTGCGTGTTTTCCCATTCACTAACATGTACCGATGTATAGCATGTACTCCAGTTGAGATTTTCGATCACGTGGGTGCGGATCTACGCTCCAGTGACCTTTCGTGAAATCACCCTATTGAAATGACGAGCAATATCCAATAATCCAGTATTAATATCCGAAGAAGGGTTCTGGCCTGAAATGTCACGTACAGTATGTGTGTGTGTGTAATAGTGTAAGCACTCGGGGATAGCTGGTCGGCACGGATTCAATGGGCCAAAGGGCCTGTTTCCGTGCTGTAGAGATGTAAAACGCTGTCAGAATGAGTCGAGAACTGCAAACATTAATATTTCTATCAATATTAATGACAATATATATTCGCAGGTGTATATATATACACACACACTGGGGGCAATTTACAATTATACCAAGTAAATAAGTCTACAAACCTGTACGTCTTGGGAGTGTGGGAGGAAACTGGAGCACCCGGAGAAAGAAAGCACATGCAGGTCACAGGGAGAACGTACAGACAGCACCCGTAGTCAAGATCTCTGGCGCTGTGAGGCAGCAACTCTACCGCTGCGCCACCCTGCCGCCCGTCAGCGCCCAGGGGAAAGAGTGCGACTAGCAAAAGAATTGACTGCAGCCGGCATAATTTTAATTGGATTAATGTCCCCATTAAAATACTGGAAGGGAAATTTAATACGAGCATATTAAAGTTTTATACACTGACTAGCATCACCGATGGGTTTTTTTAACCGAATATATTCTAATAAAACTGACCCATAAAATCCACAATGCTGCTTGTTAAAAATAGCAGTAGGGTACAAGTCGGTGTTGGAGTAACTCAGCGGGACAGGCAGCATCTCTGGAGAGAAGGAATGGGTGATGCTTCAGACTAGTCAGACGGAGATGCTGCCTGTGCCGTGGAGTTACTCCAGCATTTTGTGTTTATCACCACTTTAAACCAGCACCTGCAGTTCCTTCCTACACACTTTGTCCCAGTTGTTGTAAGTGGCATGAGTAGGGCCGCCAACTTTCTCACTCCCGCTGATGATCGGCCGTGGGGTGGTGGTGGTGGTGGTGGTGATGTTGGCGGTGAGCGAAGGTCCGAAGGTCGGACAGCTGGCCGGGCTCCCGACCGACGGGGCCACGGGCGAGGCGTTGATACTGTTGCTGCACTCCACGGGCTGCACTACGTCGGGACGGGTGAGGCGGGGCCAGACGTGGTGCTCCGACCCGACGGTCCCTTCGACCCGAGTCAAACACATTTAGCCCAATATTCGGGATGTCCCGGCTAATACGGGACGGTTGCAACCCTAGCCATGAGGGTCTGTTGCCCTTGCGGCATTGGAGGGTGGGCCTGGCCAAGCGTAGCCATGGGGTCATCCACCGCTGCAGGCCGCGTGCGGTCCACGTGTTGGGCCTCTTGGAACGGCGCTCGGTCCAGCCGAGAAGATGGCTTCTATGTTGAAGGATGCACACTATCCCGACCATGCCCGTCTCTCACTGCTTGCATCAGGCTGAACAGAAGCCCAAAGTACAGCACCTCACACTTACTCCAGCTAAACTCCATGTTCGAGCAGAGATCTCGGGGGATGAAGTTTCGTTCCATTGTTATTTTTAACTTCTCTGCCGAACCTAACAATTTCCTAATCATCTTTCTGCTGTTGTAAAGGTATTTTGCATAATTTGTCAGAACTGTATTAGTTGGATTTCACTGATTCTATTGGAGTAGTTTAATGAGATCACTGCACTAAGACAAATTAAGCAAACATATGGTCTTAAAACCTGACAGAATTATTAAATAGCAAGAAAAATGGAAGAAAAACACTTAATAAAGTTCGCTTAATCATCCAAATGGTACAGGGCATAATTAGTCATTATGTTAATATTTCCTGTTCTATTTTTTTTGTCTCACCGTTTATTAGGCAATACTATCTCGAAGCCTGTGGTAGTTCCAGACATACATCACAGGCTTAGAATCAGGATTATTCAGAAGAACCGGTGAGTATTCTGACCTACAGTACATGAAGCAGTCTTATCCTCACAGGCAGGAGCGTGTGCTCACACACATACAGTCAGATACGCGCGCACACACACACACACGCACGCGCACACACACACTCACGTAAACGGGCACACGCACAAGCGCACACAAGTGCACACGCACATGCACACAAACGCGCACGCACACACATAAACGCACAGACACAAACGCACGCGCACGTGCACATGCACACATAAGCACACTTGTGCACACACACGCATGCACACGCATAAACGCACAAACACACACAAGCAAACGCATGTGTACACACACCTACGCACACCCATACACACACACACACACGCACATAAATGTGCACACACGCAGGCACTCACACACATGCACACGCAGGCACAGAT
Source organism: Leucoraja erinaceus (assembly GCF_028641065.1). NCBI lineage: Eukaryota > Metazoa > Chordata > Chondrichthyes > Rajiformes > Rajidae > Leucoraja > Leucoraja erinaceus. The sequence goes on along the minus strand of NC_073402.1, from coordinate 30,054,654 downwards.
ACACACACACGTACACACACACGTATGTTCTACAATGAAGTGAAAAGCCACTTTGACTGAAACTTAGACCCGGTCCCCTAATTTGTGGAAGGACATTCTTGCTATTGAGGGAGTGCAGCGTAGGTTTACCAGGTTAATTCCCGGGATGGCGGGACTGTCATATGCTGAGAGAATGGAGCGGCTGGGCTTGTACACTCTGGAGTTTAGAAGGATGAGAGGGGATCTTATTGAAACATATAAGATTGTTAAGGGCTTGGACAAGCTAGAGGCAGAAAACATGTTCCTGCTGTTGGGGGAGTCCAGAACCAGGGGCCACACAGTTTAAGAATAACGGGGTAAGCCATTTAGAACGGAGACGAGGAAACACTTTTTCTCACAGAGAGTGTGGAGTCTGTGAAATTCTCTGCCTCAGAGGGCGGTGGAGGCCGGTTCTCTGGATGCTTTCAAGAGAGAGCTAGATAGGGCTCTTAAAGATAGCGGAGTCGGGGAATATGGGGAGAAGGCAGGAACGGGGTACTGATTGGGGATGATCAGCCATGATCACATTGAATGGCGGTGCTGGCTCGAAGGGCCGAATGGCCTACTCCTGCACCTATTGTCTATTGACGCAGTTAATTTTGAAGCTCCATGCATCAAACTGCCTCCAAATTGCATTGTAGATCGCAAGTGCTTATTTTTATTGTGACTCATTACATTCTGCAGCTTGAGCAGCATCTAGTACGCCCTCAAGGTGGCATCTAGTGGGCTTTAATGATGTCAGTGCTCAATCAAAGCTGGGTTGGTGCCAACCTTCCCCAATCGAATCGTGTCAACGTGCCTGGTGAACCGTATGAAATACACGGGCACAAAACCAACTCCCCTCCCCGTCAGTTACTCCAGCATTTTGTGTCTGTCTTCAGTTTAAACCAGCATCAGCAGATATATCCTTGCAGCGCCGGAGACCCGGGTTCGATCCCGACCACGGGCGCTGTCTGTACGGAGTTTGCACGTTCTCCCCGTGACCCGCGTGGGTTTTCTCCGAGATCTTCGGTTTCCTCCCACTCTCCAAAGGTGTGCAGGTTTGTAGGTTCATTGGCTGGGTATAAATAGAAATTGTCCCTAGTGCGTGTGTGGGATAGTGCTAGTATGGTCGACACGGACTCGGTGGGTCGAAGGGAACTGTTTCCGCGCTGTATCTCGAAACTAAACTAAACTAAAATTTTGTGTCTAAGAAGGAACTGCAGATGCTGGAAAATCGAAGGTAGACAAAAATGCTGGAGAAACTCAGCGGGTGAGGCAGCATCTATGGAGCGAAGGAATAGGTGACGTTTCGGGTCGAGACCCGAAACATCACCTATTCCTTCGCTCCATAGATGCTGCCTCACCTGCTGAGTTTCTCCAGTATTTTTGTCTACCTAAAATTTAGCGTCTATCGTCGGTTGAGACCAGGATCTGCAGTTCCTGCCTAAACACCTGCCCATCACCTCTCTACTCAAATAAAATGTGCAGATCTGTTGAGGGCCAGTTTGGAACATGAGAAGAATCTCCTCTCTTAGAGTCATAGGGTCTTACAGCAAGTTCCAGCTCGCCTGCAGTCCGTCTGTTTTTACTTTTTTTGTGTTGTTTTTTTGTCTAGTTCAGTTAAACGTTTGGTTATTAGGTGGTGTTATGTGTGTGTGGGGGGGGGGGGGCTGAAACAGGGCTTTCTGTCTCTCCCTTCGGGGGAATGCCACTTTTTTGTCGTATCCCCCTTCTCTTCCCCGCCTGAGCTGAGGCCTAATGGCGGAGCTGGCGGCCTCCAACCTGCGACCGACCTCGAGGCTCCGGAGGTAGAGCCAGCCAGGACTTACCAACGCGAGGCTGGCCGTCTTCGAGCTGCGGCAACGTTCCGGCAGCGGCACGACTCGGCGCTCCGGTGAGGGTGGACGGCGCGGGGCTGAGACACTCCCGTGTGGGCGGCCTGGGTCCCGGCTGGAATGCGCTCCCGTGTGGGCGGCGCGGTGCGGGGCTGAGATGCTCCCGTGTGGGCGGCCCGGTGCGGGGCGGAGACCGTGCTCCGGTGGCTGAGGCGGCGTTCTGGCGGCGGCGACCTGAATCCGGGGCTCAGCCGCGGGCCAGTGGACGACATCGTCGGGAGCTCGTGGGTCACAGGTTGGTGCCTGTTTTCCGGAGCTCCCGTGGCAACAGCTGCGTCCGCTGGACTGGAGGGCGGCAGCTTCGACCACCCCCGGGCCGCGGAGCTTGAACCGCGGGACTGACTTACCATCGCCCGGTGGGGTATCGCCTCAGCGCAGAGGGAGAAGAGGAGGGAAGAGGCACTAACTCTAAGACTTTTGCCTCCATCACAGTGAGGAGGTGCTTGTTGAACTCACTGTGGTGGATGTTAATTTGTGTTTATTGTGTGTTGTTATTATTACATGTATGGCTGCAGGCAACAACATTTCGTTCAGACCGAAAGGTCTGAATGACAAATAAAGGATTCAATTCTATTCAATTCAATAAGGAAACATGCCCTTCGGCCCAACTTGCCCATGCTGATCAACATGCCCAAATCACACTAGTCCCACCTTAGCCCATATCCCTCTAGACCTATCCTATCCATGTACATGTCCAAATGTCTCTTCAGCGTTGTGATAGAACCTAGCTCAACCACCTCCTCTGGCAGCTCGTTCCATACACCCACCACCCTTTGCGTAAAAAAGTTATTCCCCCCCCCCACCTAAGCCAATGTCCTCTGGTTCACGATTCTCCTTATCTCGGCGAAGGACTGTGCATCTACCTGATCTATTCCTCTTATGATCTTGTACACCTCATCCTCCGACGCTCCAAGGAGTAAGTTCAGTAAAGTCCAATTTTTAAGGAAGGGATAGATAGATTCTTGATTAGTACGTGTGTCAGGGGTTTATGGGGAGCAGGCAGGAGAATCCTTCTGTGGCAATGAATTCCACAGATTCACCACCCTCTAAAGGAATTCATCCTCATCTCCTTCCTAAAGGAACAGCCATCAATTCACCTCTGGTCCGAGACTCTCCCACTAGTGGAAACATATTCTCCACATCCACTCTACCCAGGCCCTTCACTATCCAGCTGTGATTCTCCAGTAGTGTGGGTCTACCAACTGGGCACCTTTGTCTTGCAGGACATCTGACTAGACAGGTCCTTCGGCCAACCGAGTCCGCACCGACCAGCGATCCCCGCACACTAACACTATCCTACACATGCGCACACACACACACTGTTATAGAGTCGAGCCAAGTCAAGGGAGTTTTATTCTCATGTGTCCCAGATAGGACAATTAAATTCTTGCTTGCTGCGGCACAACAGGATATGTTGTGGAGATACAGCGCCGAAACAGGCCCACCCAGTCCGTGCCGACCAGCGATCCACACACAATTACACTATCCTACACACACTAGGGACAATTTACACATACACCAACACGCCTGCATGTCTTTGGAGTGTGGGAGGAAAGTGAAGACCTTGGAGAAAACCCACGGGGAGAACGTACACACTCCGTTTAGACAGCACCTGTAGTCGGGGTGGAACCCGGGTCTCATGCGCTGCATTCGCTGTAAAGGGCCTGTCCCACTTACGCGACCTTGGCTCGCAAATTACGCGACCTCATGGTTGTTTTAGGCGTACCGGCCCCGTATGGCTGCGCGTGGCCGGCCGCACTTAGAAGCGCGGAGTTGTGCGGGGCTGGTCCCGACATCGCGCGGGGCTCCAAAATTCTGACAGTGGCCGAAATCTTCGCGCGCCAACGGCCTGTCGGCTCGCAGGCGCATTGCGGTCGTACACAGCGTCTTGACGGAGTACACAGCGTCTTGATGGCGTACGCCTTGCGTGTGGCGTTACGTGATGATGTCACCGCCCGACACCGTGCGACGCCCAAATTCAGTCGGCCCGCCTCCTGCCCAGCTGATTGGTAAGCATGACGCAAATGAAGTCACGCGTGAATTCCGCTTCCGTTAGGTCGCACCAAGCGCACGCAATCGCATGCAAGTGGGACAGGCTTTTAAGGCAGCAACGCCACCGTGACCGTCCTATATAGCTCAATGCGAATAAAGTTGGCACAGGTCTCAATGTAGACAGGCGAATGTTTTACTATGAGTGTTGGTGGTGAAGGGAGCTGTTTGTTGGGGTGGGGGGGGGGAGAGCACAACACTGACCCACATAGAACGCTAAATCTCAACGGCGAAAACATAACGAGGTCATTTGGCACGGTTTACAGTGGAGCTGCCAAATCACAGGTGTACCTTGCTGTCAGGTGCGATGGTACCCGAAGCAGGCCAATAATAAACATATTAACATGGGACACTTTATAACTTATTATCTACTCTTCGCGAACCTGTTCAAGCAGATGGTGGGAGGCAGGTTTTTGGCTCGGCTCACTAGAAATACCTCATCTCCTTCTCCAAAGTGCCTCGCTGCTTCAGCCTTCGGCGGATGTCACAGTAACGTCTGATAAATTGTAAATGAGCAAATGCATTGCGGGAGTCCATCAGTAGCACAGTAACAGCTGGGTCCCATCTCCCCGGTCCATCTGCTGTCAATGTTCTGGAGACCAGCCCGGAAAGGTTCCTGCCAACAGAACAACCCTTAGATAATTCGCACCTTCTCCTTCAGTATTAGTCGACGTTTCGAGATGCAGCGCGGAAACAGGCCCTTCGGCCCGACGAGTCCGCGCCGACCAGCGATCCCCGCACACGAACACTATCCAATTTTTTCTATGTTTCTATATAGGGGACGATCAGCCATGATCACAATGAATGGCGGTGCTGGCTCGAAGGGCCGAATGGCCTCCACCTGCACCTATTTTCCATGTTTATACACACACACACACACACACACACACACACACACACACACACACACACACACACACACGCACACACACATACACACACACACACACACACACACACGAGTTATAAAGTCGTCAAGTCAAGTGAGTTTATTGTCATGTGTCCCAGATAGGACAATGAAATTCTTGCTTGCTGCAGCACAACAGAATATATAAACATAATACAAAACGGAAGGTCAAAGTAGAGTTTGCCTATAGACATAGACCATATATGTACGCAGTAAATAAACAATTATAATGCGATATACCAAGCTAATTAACCTACAAATCTGCAGGAAGGAACACAGAGAGACACAAAAAAGCCAGAGTAACTCAGCGGGACAGGCAGCATCTCTGGAGAGAAGGCATGGGTGACGTTTCGGGTCGAAACGCCACCCATTCCTTCCCTCCAGAGATGCTGCCTGTCCCGCTGAGTTACTCCGGCTCGTTTTGTGTCAACCTACAAACCTGCACGCCTTTGGAGTGTGGGAAGGGAACCGGAGCTCCCGGAGAAAACCCACGCGGGTCACGGGGAGAACGTGCAAACTCCGCACAGACAGCACCCGTGGTCAGGATGGAACCCGGGTCTACGGCGCTGTGAGGCAGCAGCTCTACCCGCTGCGCTAACGCATCGTTTGACTCACGTACTTCAGGTGAAACCTAATTACTCGCCAACCTAAATCCACCATAATAGGTTGGATTATGTGCCTTACTGTCTACATAATTTATTAATGATTACTAACTACAGCTGTCAAATGGAAAGAAGATTTAGATTTGCAATGGACAAAGACAGTTTGGCGTCCTACCCAAGCGCCTCTCAGTGTGCTGGCCACAGGCCTGGGTCTGCAATCACACATTACAATGGTGTGGTACAAAATGTTGTGACCACTGGCCAGTCCATCACCGGCTTTGACCTCCCCACCGTCGAAGCAATCTATCGTGGTCGCTGCCTCAAAATAGGCGGCCAAAATCATCAAAGACCCACACCACCCTGGCCACATACTCACAGAAACATAGAAAGATAGACACAAAAAGCTGGAGTATCTCAGCTGGGACAGGCAGCATCTCTGGACAATAAACAATAGACATCGAAACATAGAAAATAGGTGCAGGAGTAGGCCATTCGGCCCTTCGAGCCTGCACCATTCGCCATTCAATATGATCATGGCTGATCATCCAACTCCGTATCCCATCCCTGCCTTCTCTCCATACCACCTGATCCCTTTAGCCAAAAGGGCCACATGTAACTCCCTCTTAAATATAGCCAATGAACTGTGGCCTCAACTACCTTCTGTGGCAGAGAATTCCACAGATTCACCACTCTCTGTGTGAAAACATTTTTTCTCATCTCGGTCCTAAAAGACTTCCCCCTTATCCTGAAACTGTGACCCCTTGTTCTGGACTTCCCCAACATCAGGAACAATCTTCCTGCATCTAGCCTGTCCAACCCCTTAAGAATTGTATAAGTTTCTATAAGACCCCCCCTCGATCTTCTAAATTCACTCATTTCACCCCTGCCAGCAGAAATAAGGCACAGGAGCCTGAAAACTGTAACATCCAGGTTCAGGAATAGCTACTTCCCCACAGCCATCAGGCTATTGAACACAGCAACAAATCAGCTCTGAGCTCTGAAGTGCATAAGACTATATTATTATCGCACTATATTTGTTATTTATTCAACTTTTTCTTTACTTTTCCCCCCGTTATGTACCATGTTTACATATTCACATATTCTGTTGTGCTGCTGCAAGTAAAAATTTCACTCTCTGAGAGAATTCATTTTACTGTATTTCATGTTGTCACTTGCGGGCGGAGCACCAAGGCAAATTCCTTGTATGTGAATACTTGGCCAATAAACTTATTAATTCATTCAATGTCCATAGTCTGTATAACTCGTTGTCCGAGTCCACAGCCAACAACGGCCCATTTCCTTTATCATCGTTATGTAATTTGCGTATCTTTCATTCATCTGTTCTATATCTCTCTATTTCACCGTCTATATCTCTCATGTCCCTTTCCCCTGACTCTCAGTCTGAAGAAGAGTCTTGAGCTGAAACATCACCTGTTGCTTTTCTCCAGAGATGTTACCTGACCCGCTGAGTTACTCCAGCATTTTGTGTCTACAGTAGCTTCGATGTTCATACCACTTGGTCATAAGCTAACCACGCAAAATATGAGGCTCTGTACTCGATCAATCCCTAATGTGCCTGCATTCTGGGATTTTAGATGAGGGACCTCTAAGTCTATGGAGCCATTGGCTCTTGGGCAGCACGGTGGCGCAGCGGTAGAGTTGCTGCCTCACAGCGCCGGAGACCCGAGTTTGATCCTGACTACGGGCGCTGTCTGTACGGAGTTTGTACGTCCTCCCCGTGACCTGCGTGGGTTTTCTCCGAGATCAAGAGTCAAGTCAAGAGAGTTTTATTGTCATGTGTCCCAGATGGGACAATGACATTCTTGCTTGCTGCAGCACAACAGGATATGTAAACATAATACAGAACAGGAGATAAAAGTGCAGTGTGTCTATAGACCATATGTACACAATAAATAAACAAGATCCTCGGTTTCCTTCCCCATTCCAAAGTGATAGTGTGCGGGGAGCAGTGTTCGGCGCGGACTCGGTGGGCCGAAGGAGCTGTTTCCATGATGTATCTCTAAACTAAACTGAACATTGGACAGAGTCTGTAATGTTTCCCACAGTCATATTTCCTGCAGACTTTTATTTAAATAAAGAGCAAACAGGAAATTACTGACCAGTTAGCCAAAGGTTAGTGGTCTGGACAATATATGGATCCATCTTTAAGGAAGTTAATAGAAGAATATTGGAAAAGCAAGATTTAATTAGTTCTATCAAAGGGAAATCCTGTTTACTTAAGCTCATTGTGAATAAGCCTAGAAGTCTAGAGGAAGAGAGAACAGTCGATGTGTGCCGTTGTGTTTAAGAAGGAACTGCAGATGCTGGAACAATCGAAGGTAGACAAAAACGCTGGAGAAACTCAGCGGGTCAGGCAGCATCTATGGAGCGAAGGAATGGGTGACGTTTCGGGTCGAGACCCTTCTTCAGTCTGATGGGATGGGGGAGGAGGGAAGAAGAAATGAAGAGGCGGAGACAGTGGGCTGTGGGAGAGCTGGGAAGGGGGTGGGAAGGAGGGAGAAAGCAAGGACTACCTGAAATTGGAGAAGTCAATGTTCATACCGCTGGGGTGTAAACTACCCAAGCGAAATATGAGGTGCTGTTCCTCCAATTTACGGTGGGACTCACTCTGACCATGAAGGAGGCCCAGGACAGAAAGGTCGACAGAAAGGTCGGATTTGGAATGGGTGGGGAAGTTGAGTGTCCATTAATTAGATCCATTTGTGTATTTTCTGCGTTAAGACAATTAACCTACAAACCTGTACGTCTTTGGAGTGTGGGAGGAAACTGAAGCTTCCCAAAAAAAACCCTCGCAGGTCACGGGGAGAACGTACAAACTCCGTACAGACAGCACCCGTAGTCAGGATCGAACCCGGGTCTCTGGCGCTGTGAGGCAGCAACTCTGCAGCTGCGCCATTCAGCCATTCGGCCCATCAAGTCTACTCCGCCATTCAATCATGGCTGATCTATCTCTTCTAACCCCATTCTCCTGCCTTCTCCCCATAACCCCTGACACCCGCACTAATCAAGAATCTATCTCTGCCTTACAAACTCTCCACTGAGTTGGCCGTCTGTGGCAAAGAATTCCACACCCTCCGCCTAAAGCAATTCGGCCCCATCTCCTTCCTACAAGAACGTCCTTTTAATAAAAGCTAGATGGGGCTCTTAAAGATAGCGTAGTCAGGGGATATGGGGAGAAGGCAGGAACGGGGTACTGATTGGGGATGATCAGCCATGATCATGTTGAATGGTGGTGCTGGCTCGAAGGGCCGAATGGCCTCTACTCCTGCACCTGTTGTCTATTGTCTATTTTTATAAAGTGCAGCAATTTCAGACGAAATCCCATCATTATCTCTAAGTAATTAGTGGTGTGTAATCAGTGCCTGCCTCATGGGTGATGGGAATGAAGGGGAGTTTGATTCCAACTCATTCCAGTCCAGAAGGTTCAGGTCCAGACGCACATGGACTTGTAGACCTTGTGGGAGAGAGGAAGGTCCCTCACAAACGATCTGTAATTGTGCCCCCATCTTGGAGAACAGCTGTACAATTCTGAACTGCACAAATAAAGCAATCTCAGCCTCCACACTGACCTCAGCAGACACATAGTCTGAAGATAGACACAAAGTGCTGGAGTCACTCAGGCAGCATCCCTGGAGAGAAGGAATGGGTGATGTTTCTGGTCGAGACCCTTCACCAGACTGAGAGTCAAGGGACAGAGAAACTGGAGGTATGGTAAGGGTCAAAGGCCTGGATAGCGTGGATGTGGAGAGGATGTTTCCACCAGTGGGAGAGTCTAGGACCAGAGGGCACAGCCTCAGAATTAAAGGACGTACCTTTATAAAAGAGATGAGAAGGAATTTATTAATTCAGAGAGTGGTGAATCTGTGGAATTCATTGCCACAGATGGCGGTGGAGGCCAAGTCAGTGGATATTTTTAAAGCAGGGATAGATAGATTCTTGATTAGTGCGGGTGTCAGGGGTTATGGGGAGAAGGCAGGAGAATGGGATTGAGAGGGAAAGATAGATCAGCCATAGTTGAATGGCGGAGTAGACTTGATGGGCCGAATGGCCTAGAACTTGTGAAATTATGAAAGAACAAATGTGAAAGGTATGAAAACAACAAATCTAAGCCAGTGACAATGAGCATGGAAATGTGGAGCCCACAAAGGTCTATTGTTGGCACATTGGCCTTGATCAGTCAAACTATTGAGTATAGAAGTTGTAGTTATATAAGACGTTGGTAAGGCTGCATTTAGAGTATTGCGTTCAGTTCTGGGCACCATATTATAGGAAAGGTGTTGTTAAGCTGGAAAGGGTACAGAGAAGATTTACAAGGATGTTGCCAGGACTAGAGCGTCTGGGCTACAGGGAGAGGTTGAGCAGGCTGGGACTCCATTCCTTGGAGCGCAGGAGGATGAGGGGTAATCTGACATAGTTGTATAAAATCATGAGAGGGGGTAAATCACAGATCAGGTAGAGTCTCTTGCCCAGAGTAGGGGGATTTTGGACCAGAGGACATAGGTTCAAGGTGAAGGGGAAAAGATTTAATTGGAATCTGAGTGGTACTTTTATTCACACAAAGAGTTGTGGGTGTATGGAACAAGCTGCCAGAGGAGGTAGACAAAAATGCTGGAGAAACTCAGCGGGTGCAGCAGCATCTATGGAGCGAAGGAAATGGGCAACGTTTTGGGCCGAAACCCTTCTTCAGACTGATGTAGGGTGGGCGGGGAGAAGAAAGGAAAAAGGAGGAGGAGGAGGAGCCCGAGGGCTGAGGGATGGGAGGAGACTGTAAGGCCAGAGGATGTCGTTGAGGCTGGGACTATCCCAACATTGAAGAAACATTTAGATAGGTGCATGGATAGGATGCGTTTGGAGGTTCTTGGTTCTTGGTTTCTTGGTCCTCCAAAATATTCCAAATGGAATTTAAACTGGAGGTGGTGAAGGGAGGGCTTAAGCCAGAAAGGATTATTGGGAAGAAAGAGCTACTTTAAATTTAGTTGCATCTGGTTGGGTAACTATAGTTGGGTGGAGATTATTCTATGCTTTAATTGTGCGGGGGAAGAATGAATTGCTGTACACATCTGTCTTTGTAGCTGGGATCACAAATTAGATCGAATGCCCTCGTCTGCTCCTAATTGGTTTGGGTTTGGTGTAGGTCTTGTAGTCTATGTCGAGCTGACCATTTAACATTTTGTAAAAACAGGTCAAACGGTGAGCTTCACGTGTGTCTTGGAGAGGGTTCCTTCCACCCCAGGGAATTCAGAAGTTTGGTGACACTCGCTTCTCTCTCATGGGTGTTAGTAACAAATCGAGCTGCCTGTCTTTGGACACGTTCGATGGAAGAAATGGAGGGATATGGACCAAGCGCATGCTGGTGGGACTAGTGTAGCTGGGACATGTTGGCCAGTGTGGGCATGTTGGGCTGAAGGGCCTTTATCTATGACTGTGATTGTGGAAAATGTGATAACGAAGAGATAGGAACAGTGTAAGTAAGCAGGGACGAGTCAGAAGGATGAGCGTGAGGGAGTCACATTCTCTGCCTTGTCGAAAGATGTCCTGAAGGTAGCTGCGTTCATTATGTATATTTAGAAACAAGCTTCAGTGGAATCTCTGGGTTGACAATATTTCACGAAGCCCCGCTCTCATCGCTTAGTGCTGCCAGGACTTAAACTAGTTTAAATTGGACCTTGGTGGTTTATCTGGAAACAACATCTGAATGTGATCCAATTTGGATTTCCATGCATCCAGATGAGCTGTTGAATTATTCATCAGATGGGCGAGCGTTGGGACTGTCAGCGTTGAAGACACATCGGCAGACACATGCACCCGTCGACAAACCAATGCTGCATCTGCAAATATTTACTTTGGTTGAGCTTACAGATACAGCATGGAAACAGGCCCTTCGGCCCACCGTACTTGCGCCGGCCAGCGATCCCCGTCCGCTCGTGCTATCCCACACCCTAGGGACAATTTCACAGAGGCCAATTAACCTACAAACCTGCGCGTCTTTGGAGTGTGGGAGGAAACCGGAGCATCGGAGAAAACCCACACAGGTGACGGGGAGAACGTGCAAACTCTGTATAGACGTTGGACGTCCTCTGAGTGAGGGCTACATGTATAGATGTATGTAGTCTGTTTTGTTGGGCTATTCTTTTTTTTTTTTTTTTTTTTTTTTTATATTTTATTTTATTAGAAGTAAGCACAGTCATATGGCACCAAAGTGCCTAATATATATTTTCATAATACATTTTATGTACAACTTCTTTTTTTTTTTTTTTTTACCTTGAAAAAAGATGAGAATAAGAAAAAGAGGTTAGATAGTAAAGGATAGAAAAATGTGAAATATATAGTGTGTGAAGAAAGAAAACGAGTAAATGAAGAAAGTTGAGAGAGAAAATAGTGAAAAGAAAAGGAGATCATTATTTATAGTCTTGACCAACCCTCGTCCAGTCCTGAAACAGTTATTTTTTACAATTGTGTTACACCATATGATTCCAAAAAAACGACGAATGGAGACCAACTCGTTATGAATTGGTCTGATTTATCCATTAGGAGGAATCGCATTTCCTCAAGATGAGCAGTGTCCAACATACTTGCAATCCACATTTTAAGCGTTGGTATTGATGTACCCTTCCAAAATTTAAGTATTAATTTTTTTGCTATTATTAAACCATAATTAAGGAATAGATTTTGAGATGTGTTCAATTTATTCCCATCTTCCATTACACCAAATATAATCATTTCAGTATTAGGTTCCATTCTTGTCTTGAATAATTTTGTAAGTATTTCAAAAATATCATTCCAAAATCTATAAAGTTTTATGCAGGAAACTAAGGAGTGTGTTATAGTTGCCTTTGGGCTAGACATTTATCACAAGTGGCGGATATATTTGGATAAAATTTGTTCAATCTTGTTTTTGAATAATATAATCTATGTACAATTTTAAATTGTATTAGATTATGTCTTACATTAATTGAACATTTGTGAATATATATCAGGTATTTTTCCCATTTAACCTTCGTAATTTTTATCATTAATTCCCGTTCCCACTCTTCTCTAAGTACCTCTGTCGATGGTAGGTCTATATTTAGAATACTATTATATAAATAGGATATTAATTTTTGTGAGTCAGCTTCAATATTCATTGCTTCTTCCAATAAGTCAGGAGTTACTTTTTGATATCCTTGTATATATTTTTTCACAAAGTCGCAAATCTGAAGATATTTAAAATATTGATTGTTTTTCAATTTAAATTTTAATTGTAGTTGTTGGAATGATAGTAAGTTTCCTGTTTCGTACATATCCCTGATCCTTCTAATTCCGAGACTTTCCCATTGGTTATATGTCTTATCAATAAGAGATGGTTTAAATAAAGGGTTATTCGCAATTGGCATTAACAGTGATAGATTTCTTAATTTTAAAGATAATTTTATTTGTTTCCAAATTCTTATTGTACCATATATAATTGGGTTCTTCTTATATATTGTGTTATTCAGTTTTTTGGGGGAAAAGAGGATCGTTCCTATATTACAAGGGTGACAATCCTCCTTCTCCATTTTTATCCATTCTGTCTGTTGTGTAGAACTATCCAACCAATAAATCATATTCTTAATATGCACTGCCCAGTAATAATACATAAAATTCGGAAGTGAAAGTCCCCCGACCTCTTTTGGTTTACATAAGTGTTTTTTTGTGATTCTATGTGATTTATAGTCCCAAATATAATTTGTAATGTTAGAGTCTAATTTTTTAAAAAAATATTTTGGTATATATACCGGTATAGACTGAAATAGGTATAGTAATTGTGGTAGGAAGATCATTTTTATTGCATTTATTCTACCTAATAATGATAAGGGAAGTGTTTTCCAAAATTTAATCTGTGTATTAAGTTTATTTAATAAAGGTATGAAATTAGCATTGAATAATGCTTTATATTTTCTAGTAATCTGAATACCCAAATATTTAAATTTTTCTGTTGCGATTTTAAAGGGGAACTTCAGTAAGTGTGTAGGTTCTTGAGGTTTTAATGTCATGATTTCGCTTTTGTTCCAGTTTATTCTATATCCAGAAAAAGACCCAAATTCCTCTATTAAGTTTAATAAATTTGGTATGCTCGTTTGTGACTTTGTAATATATAAAAGTATATCGTCTGCATATAATGAGATTTTATTCTTTGAGTCCCTGGTATTATAGCCCTGAATATTCGGATGAATTCTTATACTTTCAGCCAGAGGTTCTATCATAAGGGCAAATAGCAGGGGTGATAGTGCACATCCCTGCCTATTACCCCTTGATAGTTGAAATTTTTGAGATAACATGTTATTAGTTAAAATTCTTGCCATCGGTTTATCATATAATAATTTTACCCATGTTATAAAATTCTCTCCCATGTTAAAATTTTGTAGTACTTTATATAAATATTGCCACTCTACCTGATCAAATGCTTTCTCTGCATCCAAAGAAATAATTGATATATCTTCTTCCTCTACTTTATGCGAGTACATTATATTAAACAGACGTCTCAGATTATTAAATGAGTATCTTTTAGGTATAAACCCCGTTTGATCAGGGTTTATCAGTTTACTAATATATTTGCTTAATCTACTTGCTAAAATCTTTGCTAAAATTTTTCTGATCTGTATTTAAAAGTGATATAGCTCTGTACGAGCCCGGATCTTCTAAATCTTTATCTTTTTTTGGAATAAGCGTAATAGTTGATTCTGTTAGTGTTTCAGGTAGTTTGTTTTCTTTAAAAGCATGGGAGTATAAATTAAATAAATAAGGGGCCGTTATCTCCTGAAATTTTTTATAAAATTCATTATTAAAACCATCTGGTCCCGGTGTCTTACCATTTTTCAGCGATTTTATTGTTTCACTTATTTCTTTGATTGTAATTTGAGCTCCTAGTTCCTCTTGTTCCAAAGGGTCCAGTATTGGAAGATTACAGTTATCTAGAAATGTTTTTATTTTACTATCTTCTATTTTAATTTTAGATGTATATAAGTTTTGGTAAAATTGGGCAAATCTATTATTAATATCTTTAGGTAATATTAGTAATTCGCCTTTCTCTGATTTAATTTTGGTTATAGTATTTTCCCTTTCTTGTTTTTTCAGTTGGCGAGCTAAAAGTTTATGTGGCTTGTCACCAAACTCAAAATGTTCCTGTTTTGTAATTTGGAATAGTCTTATTACTCTTGCCGATAAAATTCGATTAAGTTTAAATTTCAGTAATACTATCTTATTGTGTTTATCTGTCGTGGAATCTTTGGCATTATCCAACTCTAACTGTCTGATTTCTTGTTCTAACAACAATTATTGGGCTATTCTTATAACAAATGTAAAGCACTTTGGCCAACGAGAGTTGTCCAAATCTGAGGAAGGACATTATTGCCATAGAGTGAGTGCAGAGAAGGTTCACCAGACTGATTCCTGGGATGTCAGGACTGTCTTATGAAGAAAGACTGGATAGACTTGGTTTATACTCTCTAGAATTTAGGAGATTGAGAGGGGATCTTATAGAAACTTACAAAATTCTTAAGGGGTTGGACAGGCTAGATGCAGGAAGATTGCTCCCGATGTTGGGGAAGTCCAGGACAAGGGGTCACAGCTTAAGTATAAGGGGGAAATCCTTTATAACCGAGATGAGAAGAACTTTTTTCACACAGAGAGTGGTGAATCTCTGGAACTCTCTGCCGCAGAGGGTAGTCGAGGCCAGTTCATTGGCTATATTTAAGAGGGAGTTAGATGTGGCCCTTGTGGCTAAGGGGATCAGAGGGTATGAAGAGAAGGCAGGTACGGGATACTGAGTTGGATGATCAGCCATGATCATATTGAATGGCGGTGCAGGCTCGAAGGGCCGAATGGCCTACTCCTGCACCTAATTTCTATGTCTATGTTTCTATTTTTTAAATGTGCTATATAAATAAATGTGACTTGACATGACTTGACTAACACTATCCTACACACACACACACACTAGGGACATTTTACAATTTTCTCCATAGTCATTTATACTGCAAACCTGCACGTCTTTGGAGTGTGGAATGAGACCAGAGCACCCGGAGAAAACCCACGCAGGTCACGGGGAGAACGTGCAAACTCCGTACCAACAGCACCCGTAGTGAGGATGGAACCCCGGGTCTCTGGCGCTGTGAGGCAGCGACTCTACCGCTGCGCCACCACCGTGCTGCGTTAGCGAATGGATTTCTCGATAAAACAAAGAGGTTAATGGTTTTCATTGCATTAGTCAGCAAGCAAATGCACAAGGAAATAAAGCAGGCCACCATTCATGTCGGGCGAGACAGAATGAGATAAAACAGCAGGAGGCTGTTGTTTGTGCTCAGTATTTTAGGACGCTCTTTAATTAGTCCCATTGCCTGGATCTGTCCACACAGTCTGGTTACATCCTTGCAACAATAAGCCATGGACATTTGCAACACAGAAGGTGGCCATTCAGCGGGTAGGCGTTGATGCCAGAATATCGCCAGTTACACCACCAGCCAATTCATTATCCCTGTACTTCTGCCTATTTCTAAGCAGGCAAATGCAGTAGCCAATATGAAAAACTATTTCTGAGACAAGCCTGTTTAACGGTGGGTGGTGTTTCTTGAGCACGTTCAGAGAAGAATGCAGCACAAAGGTAGACACAAAAAGCTGGAGTAACTCTTGGATGTCATTGGATATTATATATGTCATAAAGAGCGGGTGAGGCAGCATCCCTGGAGTGAAGGAATGGGCGACGTTTCGGGTATGGACCCTTCTTCAGTCCAAAGAAAGGTCTCGACCCGAAACGTCATCAAATCTCCCCAGAGATGCTGCCTGTCCCGCAGAGTTATTCCTGCTTTTTGTGTCTATCTTTCATCAAAGGGCAGCAGGCGTTTGGGAGTAAGATCATCTGCTGCATCCTAATCCAATGATTCAATGGTGCTTTAGATAGACGATACCAAACCTTGAGCATCTGCACCAACAGATCCAAAGACAGGTTCTTCTGCATTATTATCAAACTCATGATAAGACTAACAGACGACTAGTCCAAGAGACGCCATCCAAGAGATGGCCTGGTGGCAGGTGGCAGGACGCAGAGAGACCCAGGGTGGGCTGGGGGGGGGGGGGGGGGGGGAGGGGGTCACCAAGAGAACAAGGAGGGACCCGGCAGTGCTCATGTTAAGAATAAGGAGTAAGCCATCTAGAACAGAGATGAGGAAACACTTTTTCACGCATGGATTTGCGAGTTTGTGGAATTCTCTGCCGCAGAGGGCGGTGAAGGCTGATTCTCTGGATGCTTTCAGGAGAGAGCTAGGTAGGGCTCTTAAAATTAGCGGAGTCAGGGGGATATGGGGAGAAGGCAGGAACGGGGTACTGATTGGGGATTATCAGCCATGATCACATTGAATGGCGGTGCTGGCTCGAAGGGCCGAATGGCCTACTCCTGCACCTATTGTCTATTGTCTATTGTGATTGGGCACCAAGAGCAGAGGGGGAACATTGGGACTATACTGTTCACTGAGTAACTTTGTCAACGCCCTTTGCATGGCGACTCTTTGCATACTTTGTATGCAAAGCAAATGATTTCACTGTACCTGGTTACATAGAAACATAGAAACATAGACAATAGGTGCAGGAATAGGCCATTCGGCCCTTCGAGCCTGCACCGCCATTCAATATGATCATGGCTGATCATCCAACTCAGTATCTCGTACCTGCCTTCTCTCCATACCCTCTGATCCCCTTAGCCACAAGGGCCACATCTAACTCCCTCTTAAATATAGCCAATGAACTGGCCTCAACTACCCTCTGTGGCAGAGAGTTCCAGAGATTCACCACTCTGTGTGTGAAAAAAGTTCTTCTCATCTCGGTTTTAAAGGATTTCCCCCTCATCCTTAAGCTGTGACCCCTTGTCCTGGACTTCCCTAACATCGGGAACATTCTTCCTGCATCTAGCCTGTCCAACCCCTTAATTGTTACATGTGACAATAAAGTATCATCATCAGGAACGGACCCTTCAGCTGATGAACAAATTCCCGATCTTCCCACCTACCACGTTGCAGCCTTCTCTTTTCTCTCCTATCTGCAACTCTACATACCACACTCTGTTTATGTCCTAATTTGTATTGCTTGATGCCCTCACGTCTAGAATGATTATGCCTGGATATCACTCAAAGGTTTTCCCCACTCTATCTCAGTGCGTGTGACAACAATAACAAGCACCAAATGCCAGCGCTTCATCCACGAGGAACGTTATTAAGTATAACTTGCCCTTTACAAATCCATGCCGATGGTACTCAATTATCCAACATCATCCTGGGAGTGAATTGATTTTATTTCACGTTGTGGCTTTAGCAAAAGCTTACCGGTCCCCACGTTTGACTAACAGGTGCACAGTTAACTGCTTTAACTCTCTCTCACTCGTTGAATGGAAGGACCATAGTCATCAATGACTGTTTAGTGTGCCACCCTGCTAACATAGCTGAGAACGTTTAATTGTGTAGGAAGGAACTGCAGATGCTGCTTTATAGAGAAGATAAACGCAATGCGCTGGAGTAACTCAGCGGGACTGGCAGCATCTCTGGAGAAACATCACCTGCTTTTAACTCTTTTTAACTCTTTAAATTCTACTTAAGCTTAATCTACCTGACATCAATTATACATCAGTTTTCCTTTTGTTTGTGAATAATCAAACTGAAATATTTTTAAGTATTGTCCATTACCGAGAGATCAACATATTATTATTATTGTGTGTTCCCCTGAGTAGAAATGAACCATGTTCACCTTTTTCATTCTTAAATATTTGATAAGTTCATGTTATGGGGTTAAAATTAGGCCATTCGGCCCATCAAATCTAATTATCTTTCCCTCTCAACTCCATGCTCCTGCCTTCTCCCCATTACCTCTGACACCCGTACTAATCAAGAATCTATCTATCTCTGCCTTAAATATATACATTGACTTAGCCTCGACAACCATCGACAAGCAATGAATTCCACAGATTCACCACCCTCTGACTAAAGAAATTCCTCCTCATCTCCTTCCTAAAGGAACGTCCTTTTATTCAGAGGCTACAGTATGACCTCTGGTCCTAGACTCTCCCACTAGTAGAAACATCCTCTCCACATCCACTCTATCCAGGCCTTTCACTATTCGGGAAGTTTCAATGAGGTCGTCCCTCATAAAATCTGTAGAAACTTTTGAGGTATTTATGTTCAACTTGCAGGAGATCACGCCTTGATTAAGAAGGGTCTTGACCCGAAATGTCGCCCATTTCTTCTATCCAGAGACGCTGAGTAATTCAGCAAGGTGGCACGGTGGCACAGCAGTAGAGTTGCTACCTTACAGCGCTTGGAGCGCCAGAGATCCAGGTTCGATCCCGACTATGGGCGATGAACGTGCAAAGTTTTGGGGTTTTCTCCGAAATCTTTGCTTTCCTCCCACTCTCCAAAGACGTAAAGGTTTGTAGGTTAATTGGCTTTTTGTGTGTGTAAATTGTCCCCTAGTGTGCGGAGGATGGTGTTAATGTGCGGGGATCATTGTTCGGTGTGGACACGGTGGGCCGAAGGTCCAGTTTTCACTCTGTATCTATAAACTAAACTGACAGCCCTGTCCCACTGTACGAGTTCATTCAAGAGTTCTCCCGAGTTTCCCCTGATTCGAACTCGGAGATTTACAGTAATGGTCGCTCGTCGGTACTCGGGGCTCTCGTGGACATTTTTCAACATGTTGAAAAATCTTTACGAGTCTTCCCGGTGCTTACCGTGTTTCCCGAGTACCTGCCGTTAGCGTTGTGAGCCGCTAAGAGACGTCCCCGAGCTCCGACGTACCCGCTACGTTCATTCTCCGTGCTTACCACGAGTTTCATTTTATTCTTAAACTCGGGGGAGCTCTTGAATGAACTCGTACAGTGGGACAGGGCTTTAAAGGTGTGCCTACTGTCAGGAATTTTTTCAAATTTTTAAAAATGTTTTCATTTATTAGAAGCAAGTGTACAAAAATGTATCCAACGGCATACGTCATAATACAGTTATCGTACAACTTCAATTTTGACTTTTAGCTATATTTAAGAGAAAAGAAGAGAGAGAAAAAGGATAGACCCCCTAACTACTTTCAGGAATTTTGCCAAAACTAAAATGTTGGGTCTATCTTCGGTGTAAACCAGCATCTGCAGTTCCTTCCTACACCTGGCTAATTGTCTGGTGGGTTTTTTTACAGGTGTCATTGTGAACAATAGGCCAGAATAGAAGCATTCTCTTCAAAGTTACAGATGCCAAGCACATATTGTCGTACTATTGTTTCATTCTTGTCATCCCTGACATTGTAACACAAGCAACATGAATCCCACGCATTATCTGTGTCTTAGCAAACAGCAAGCGGAATGTCAGTAAAATCCACACTCTGACACATCAATACCAAACAGATTCGCGGGAACGAACAACATTTTAACTCTTTCACCACCTCAAATTCAACCAAATCAGAGATACAGCGTGAAAACAGGCCCATTCGGCCCACCGAGTCCGTGCCGACCAGCGATCCCCGCACACTAACACTATCCTACACACACTAGGGACAATTCACAATTTTACCAAAGCCTATTAACCTACAAACAATTCAATTCAATTCAAAATTCAATATTTATTCCGTGTCATTTGAACCTCAGTGAGGCTCAAACGCTCAACTCCGTTTCCACAGCCATACAAACAGAGACAATTCCTACAAGACACACAAACAGTTCAATTTACACAAACATCCATCACAGTGAATCTCCTCCTCACTGTGATGGAAGGCAAAGTCTTTTCTCTCCCCTGCACCATTTTTCTCCCGATGTTGAAGCCAAAGGCGGGCGATGGTAAGTCCCACGGCCATTTTCGGCCGCGCCGGGCAATGTACGGCCCCGCTCCGGGTCTAAATGTCACAAAGTTGGAGCCCCCGGTGGGCGTTGGAATGTCCCGCGGACATTAAAGCCGCGCCGGGCGATGTACGGCCCCGCCCCGGCTCGTTCCAACCCCGCAACACAAGCTGGAGGAACCTTCAGGAAGGAAATAGGTAACGTTTCGGGCCGAAACCCAAGGGGTTTCGTCCCGAAACGTTGCCTATTTCCTTCACTCCATAGATGCTGCTGCCCCCGCTGAGTTTCTCCAGCACTTTTGTCCACCCTGGAGAAACCTATACGTCTTTGGAGCGTGGGAGGAAACCGGAATTCCTGGAGAAAACCCACGCAGGCCACAAGGAGAACGTACAAACTCCACACAGACAGCACCCCTCGTCAGGATCGAACCTGGGTCTCTGGTGCTTTGTGGCAGCAACTCTGCCGCTGCTCCACCGTGCTGCCCTGTATCCATTTCAGCAAGCGAGGAAGACTTGTTTATCTGGTATCAGGCAACTGAACCATCCCACCACAACTAGAGAGCGGTCCTGAACTACTATCTACCTCATTGGTGAACCTCAGACTATCTTTGATCGGACTTTGCTGGCTTTACCTTGCGCTAAACGTTATTCCCTTTTCATGTATCTATACATTGTAAATGGATCGATTGCAATCATGTGTTGTCTTTCCGCTGACTGGATAGCACGCAGCAAAGAGCTTTTCACTGTACCTCGGTACACGTGACAATAAACTAAACAAAATTGATGGTGATGGTGATGGAATGTGTCGGCCTGTTCCAGCTCCCTGCGCCGCTCTTCGTTTCATAACACGGTGGCGCAGCGGTAGAGTTGCCGCCCCACAGCGCCGGAGACCCGGGTTCGATCCTGACTACGGGCGCTGTCTGTACGGAGTTTGCATGTTCTCCCCGTGACCTGCGTGGGGTTTCTCCAGGAAGCTGCAGTGTCCTCTCACACTCCAAAGACACACAGGTTTGTAGGTTAAGTGTTTAAGAAGGAACTGCAGATGCTGGAAAATCGAAGGTAGACAAAATATGCTGGGGAAACTCAGCGGGTGCAGCAACATCTATGGAGCGAAGGAAATGGGCAACGTTTCGGGCCGAAACCCCTTCAGGAAGGAAATAGGCAACGTTTCGGGCCGAAACCCTTCAGGAAGGAAATAGGCAACGTTTCGGGCCGAAACCCTTCAGGAAGGAAATAGGCAACGTTTCGGGCCGAAACCCTTCACGAAGGAAATAGGCAACGTTTCGGGCCGAACCCCTTCAGGAAGGAAATAGACACCGTTTCGGGCCAAAACCCTTCAGGAAGGAAATAGGTAACGTTTCGGGACGAAACCCAAGGGGTTTCGTCCCGAAACGTTGCCTATTTCCTTCGCACCCTAGATGCTGCTGCACCCGCTGAGTTTCCCCAGCACTTTCGTCTACCTCAGGTTTGTAGGTTAATTGGCTTGGTATAATTGTAAATGGTCCCTAGTGTGTTCAAGACAGTGTTAATGTGCGGGGATCGCCAGTCGGCACGGACCCGATGGGCCGAACGGCCTGTTTCCGCGGTGTATCCCAAAAATAAGCTAAGCTAAACACCATTACACTCGTATATTTTTCCCTCAATCTCCTCCTCGGACAGCTGTGACACACTGTGACAAGCTGAGCCTTGGGACATAAACACAGCTAAGGCATTGAGACTGATTACCAGATGTTTAGCTCATTAGGAGATGGTTGCTCCGGTACTGCATGGGCTTTGTTTAAAAGCACAATGCCAGTCGACGCTGAGTAATTTTTGAATTATTTTGCTCCCTTTCACGTTTTAATTACAATTGTCATTTCTTTCTCCCCGGCTTGTCAGTTCCGGCGGATGCTATTCCCAAACTTGAGTGATGGTGAGGAACACAACCTGTCAACCGCGATACCTTCTTAGAACATAACAAAAATGAGGAACACTTTACAGGTCAGTTTTAGTCTACTGTCACGTGTACCGAGGTACAGCGAAAAGCTTTTGCTGCGTGCTAACCAGTCAGCGGAAAGACAACACCTGATTACGATCAAGCCATTTACAGTGCATATATTTTAGAAACATAGAAACATAGAAATTAGGTGCAGGAGCTTAAGGATAAAGGGGAAATCCTTTAAAACCGAGATGAGAAGAACTTTTTTCACACAGAGAGTGGTGAATCTCTGGAACTCTCTGCCACAGAGGGTAGTCGAGGCCACAGTTCATTGGCTATATTTAAGAGGGAGTTAGAAGTGGCCCTTGTGGCAGAGGGTATGGAGAGAAGGCAGGTACGGGATACTGAGTTGAATGATCAGCCATGATCATATTGAATGGCGAATGGTGCAGGCTCGAAGGGCCGAATGGCCTCTACTCCTGCACCTATTGTCTATGTTTCTATGTTTCTATGTAACCAGGTACAGTGAAATCATTTGTTTTGCATACAAAGTAATTAAAAAGTCGCCACGCAAAGGGCGTTGACAAAGTTACTCAGTGAACAGTATAGTCCCAATGTTCCCCCTCTGCTCTTGGTGCCCAATCACAATAGACAATAGACAATAGGTCTATTCGTCCCTTCGAGCCTGCACCATTCGCCATTCAATATGATCATGGCTGATCATCCAACTCAGTATCCCGTACCTGCCTTCTCTCCATACCCCCTGATCCCCTTAGCCACAAGGGCCACATCTAACTCCCTCTTAAATATAGCCAATGAACTGTGGCCTCGACTACCGAGTTCCAGAGATTCACCACTCTCTGTGTAAAAAAAGTTCTCATCTCGGTTTTAAAGGATTTCCCCCTTATCCTTAAGCTGTGACCCCTTGTCCTGGACATTTTTACAATGTATATCATTGCTAATGAATATTTTAAATTCAAGTCAGATACAAAGGATGGCTTACTTCTGTCGATAGGCTCAACGTCTAGTGCAAGTAAAGCCAGCAAAGTCCGATCAATGATAGTCCGAGGGTCATCAAAGAGGCAGATAGTGCAGATCGAACAGTATTACTGATTTGATCGGTGTCTGGTTTTGCTGCTGACTTGATCCATAATCCATAATCAATGTCAGGTTTCCACGCTACCACCTAGTGGCATGCGGGCAGCTATGTTGGTTAGTTCAACATGACTCAGAACCTACAGTACTCATTTCGATGGTCTCTGTATATATTTTAATTAAAGTACTTGCTATGATATATAATGACTTTGTATCACTTTGCACATCATCAAAATGAGTCTAAGGTGAACTACTGCACCCACCGTGCCACCCATAATCTACATATTCTGCTAACCCAGATTTTAAATGGACTATGATAAGAGTAGGAGTAAACGGGCCCTTTTCACAATGGCAGGCAGTGACTAGTGGGGTACCGCAAGGCTCAGTACTGGGACCCCAGCTATTTACAATATATATTAATGATCTGGATGAGGGAATTGACGGCAATATCTCCAAGTTTGCGGATAACACTAAACTGGGGGGCAGTGTTAGCTGTGAGGAGGATGCTAGGCGACTGCAAGGTGACTTGGAAAGGCTGGGTGAGTGGGCAAATGTTTGGCAGATGCAGTATAATGTGGATAAATGTGAGGTTACCCATTTTGGTGGCAAAAACGGGAAAGCAGACTATTATCTAAATGGTGGCCGATTGGGAAAGGGGGAGATGCAGCGAGACCTGGTGGCATGGTACACCAGTCATTGAAGGTAGGCATGCAGGTGCAGCAGGCTGTAAAGAAAGCAAATGGTATGTTAGCTTTCATTGCAAAAGGATTTGAGTATAGGAGCAGGGAGGTTCTACTGCAGTTGTACAGGGTCTTGGTGAGACCACATCTGGAGTATTGCGTACAGTTTTGGTCTCCAAATCTGAGGAAGGACATTATTGCCATAGAGGGAGTGCAGAGACGGTTCACCAGACTGATTCCTGGGATGTCAGGACTGTCTTATGAAGAAAGACTGGATAGACTTGGTTTATACTCTAGAATTTAGGAGATTGAGAGGGGATCTTATAGAAACTTACAAAATTCTTAAGGGGTTGGACAGGCTAGATGCAGGAAGATTGTTCCCGATGTTAGGGAAGTCCAGGACAAGGGGTCACAGCTTAAGGATAAGGGGGAAATCCTTTAAAACCGAGATGAGAAGAACTTTTTTCACCCAGAGAGTGGTGAATCTCTGGAACTCTCTGCCACAGAGGGTAGTTGAGGCCAGTTCATTGGCTATATTTAAGAGGGAGTTAGATGTGGCCCTTGTGGCTAAGGGGATCAGAGGGTATGGAGAGAAGTCAGGTACAGGATACTGAGTTGGATGATCAGCCATGATCATATTGAATGGCGGTGCAGGCTCGAAGGGCCGAATGGCCTACTCCTGCACCTAATTTCTATGTTTCTATGTTTCTATAACTGTATTACTGTATGTAGGAAGAAACTTCAGATGCTGGTTTAAACTGAAGATAGACACAAAATGCTGGAGTAACTCAGTGGGACAGGCAGCATCTCTGGAGAGAAGGAATGGGTGACATTTCGGGTCAAGACCCTTCTTCAATCTGAAGAAGGGTCTCGACCCAAAACGTCACCCATTCCTTCTCTCCTGAGATGATAGCTGTATTTTTTGCTTTCCACCAGGATCATCTCCTGACATAAGGTAAATTCCTAACATTGGTCATGGAAGGACCGTCCAGAAGCCTGATAACTGAGGGGAAGAAGCTGTTCCTGAGTCTGGTGGTGCGCACTTTCAAGCTTCAAGTTCAAGAGAGTTCATTGTCATGTGTCCCTGATACGACAATGAAATTCTTGCTTTGCTTCAGCACAACAGAACATAGTAGGCATGAATACAGAACAGTTCAGTGTGTCCATATACCATTGTATAAATACATATACACACATGAATAAATAAACTGATAAAGTGCAAATAAACAGATAATGGGCTATTAATGTTCAGAGATTTGTCCGAGCCGAGTTTAATAGCCTGATGGCTGTGGGGAAGTAGCTATTCCTGAACCTGGACGTTGCAGTCTTCAGGCTCCTGTACCTTCTACCTGAAGGTAGCGGGGAGATGAGTGTGTGGCCAGGATGATGTGGGTCCTTGATGATACTGCCAGCCTTTTTGAGGCAGCGACTGCGATAGATCCCCTCGATGGAAGGGAGGTCAGTGCCGATGATGGACCGGGCAGTGTTTACTACTTTTTGCAGGCTTTTCTGCTCCAGTGCGTTCAAGTTACCAAACCAAGCCACGATGCAACCGCTCAGCATGCTCTCTACTGTGCACCTGTAGAAGTTAGAGAGAGTCCTCCTTGACATACCGACTCTCCGTAATCTTCTCAGACCTGATGGGAGCAGGGAGGAGGAGGAATGATCGGGGTGGGGCAAGTCTTTCATTATGTTGGCTGCTTTTCTGAGGCAGCGTGAAGTGTAGATGGAGTCAATGGAGTGGGGCCTGGTCTGTATGATGGACTGGGCTACATCCTTAACTCTCGTGGAGTGGAACGTGTTATCCTGCAATGATAATAATATTATTTAATTGAAAGTATTTAATTAATTATAATTCATTTACTTTTAATATTTGAGCAATTATTCAAAAACGATTTCTATCTGAATTTTAACAACATGCTCCATATTTCATTGCATAATTTATGAGCATACAAGATATCTACATTTTTAGTCTTACATGAATACAATAATTCATGGTGTAGACCCAAAATGCATCCAAGGGTGCTGAGATTACTTGCTGATGAGAGAGAACCATTTTAACCAATTGAATACTTCAAATGCCCTCTCTGTGCACTGGCTGGCTCACGTTGCGTTGACTGTCTGTGTGGAGTTTGCATGTTCTCCCCAGTTCAGTGTCCCTTTACATCCTCATGGCCACTTACCCAAACATGTACTCTACCAAAGATAGGCACAAAATGCTGGAGTAACCCAGCGGGACAGGCAGCATCTCTGGAGAGAAGGGATGGGTGATGTTTCGGGTCGAGACCCTTCTTCAGTCTGAAGGGTCTCGACCCGAAACGTCACACATTGCTTCTCTTCTTATTCTTGAGTGTGGCGTGCACAGCCTGAAGTTGTTTAGGACAACTTGTTCCATTTGATCTTATTTGATAGTGCACGCCAGGTTGATTGCACTCGTCGAAACAGGGCGGACCACGTGAAGGTTGCAATCTCCCACCCCATTCCTTCTCTTCAGAGATGCTGCCTGTTACTCTGGCATTTGGTGTCTATCTTCGGTTTAAACCAGCGTCTACAGTTCCTCCTTACACATGGACTCTTCCAAAGCTTTTCGAGAAGTCAAAATCATTTTGGGATCAATTCTTATAAGTTTTTCTCTTCAAATGCCAATGCTATTAAATTTTTCAAAGTTTTTTTTTTGCTGTGGAATTAAATGGAATAATAACAAATGTCTAAACTCTATGGTAATAGATTTTCTTGAAGGTGGATAGAATGTTACTCACATACTTGATACATTGCTAATCTTTTTAAAAACCTTCGCTCACAGAAACCTATTACGTTCCAACACAATGCCTTCAGATTCATTTTTTGTAGTCGATTGTTTGATAAGATCGTGCCCTCTCTGTCAGTAATGAGATTGAATGTGATCGTGGCAATTGTAACTTCCCACCTCATCCTTTCCCATCTATGCTCATGTTTTGTTAGGACTGGCCACAGCTCCTTCCATTCCCAACTAACGTCATTCACCGGGTCCGGTCATAACCTGCCAGTGTTATCAAGAGTGCCACATGGAATGGCCTACACCACAAATGTGTTGGAACATAGAACAGGGCGGCAAGGTGGCGCAGTGGTAGAGTTGCTGCCTTAAGGGCCTGTCCCACTTTCACAACCTAATTCACAACCTTTTTTACTCGTGGACATTGTTCATCAGGCTAGAAAAACGCCCCGACCTACTTGATGCCACGGGGACCTACGACTAGCATCACGACCTACCTATGACCTACCTACGACCTCCTACCTACCTACGACCTTGTGACGACCATGCTGAGAGTATGAGTCAATCGCAAACTCGGCAGAGGTATGGAATTACGTTGTGAAAGTGGGACAGCCCCTTTGCAGCGCTTGCAGCGCTGGAGACCCGGGTTCGATCCCGGCTACCCTGTCCCACTTAGGAAACCTGAACGGAGACTTTGCGCCCCACCCAAGGTTTCCGTGCAGTTCCCGGAAGTTGCAGGTGGTTGCCGGAGGTTGCAGGTGGTGGAAGCAGGTAGGGAGACTGACAAAAACCTCCGGGAACCGCACGGAAACCTTGGGTGGGGGCGCAAAGTCTCCAGAGGTTTCCGTTCAGGTTTCCTAAGTGGGACAGGGGCATTAGTATGTAATTTGTCCATTCTTTCCGTGGGTTTTCTCCGAGACCTTCGGTTTCCTCCCACACTCTAAAGACGTACAAGTATGTAGGTTAATTGTATTTGAAAATTGTCCCTAGAGTGTGTAGGATAGTGTTAATGTGCGGGGATCGCTGGGCGGCGCGGACCCGGTGGGCCGAAGGGCCAGTTTCCGCGCTGCATCTCTAAACTAAGAGCCAGTGTGTGCGTATGTTTCAAGGTATCATGAGCATGCAGGAATAAACACATACACAACTGCATTCTTAATAAATGTAAATGGTTTTACTAAGTGCAGCAGTCTTGAAACATCAAATATTAAATCTTTGATGTTCATCGGTCAAACACAAATGTCGACTGCATTTCCAAATACCTTAATTATGATCTAACAGCCATGTTCAAACGAGCTGAGTGTAAATAAACTTGTGCTAAATGTTACTCTGCTTGTTTCTCAATTCAATTTTGCAATCTGTCACTCTGTCAATGTTCATCAGCGTTATGTGCCTGGCGTACACTCTGTCACCAGCGCGGTGGATTCCGACTTAAACTGGGCGAAAAGCTGCAAGGAAACTAATTACACAGGGAAGATTTACGAGGATGTTTCCGGGACTCGGAGCTCTGAGCTGTGGTGTGATGTTGAGTTGGCTGGGACCTGGGTCTCTATTCCTTGGAGCGCAGGAGGATGAGGGGTGATCTTATAGAGGTGTACAAAATCATGAGAGGAATAGATTGGGTAGATGCACAGAGTCTCTTGCCCAGAGTAGGAGAATCGAGGACCAGAGGACACAGGTTTAAGGCAAAAGGGGAAAGATTCAATGGGAACCCGAGGGGCAACTTTTTCACACAAAGGGCAGTGGGTGTATGGAGCGAGCTGCCGGAGGGGGTAGTTGAGGCAGGGACTATCCCAACCTTTAAGAAACATTTAAGACTGGTTACATTTAAGATTAATGCATTTCGTTGTCTCTGTACTGTACACTGACAATGACAATTAAAATTGAATCTGAATCTGAATCTGAATCTGAAGACAGGCACATGGATAGGACAGGTTTAGAGGGATCTGGGCCAAACTCAGGCAGGTTGGACTAGTGTAGATGGGGCGTGTTGGTCGGTGTGGGCAAGTTGGGCTGTGAGTCTGTGGAAGTCCTCGCCTCAGAAGGCGGTGGAGGCCGGTTCTCTGGATGCTTTCAAGAGAAAGCGAGATAGGGCTCTTAAAGATCGAGGAGTCAGGGGATATGGGGAGAAGTGTTTCAGAAGGAACTGCAGATGCTGGAAAATCGAAGGCAGACAAAAGTGCTGGTGAAACTCAGCGGGTGCGGCAGCATCTATGGAGCTAAGGAAATAGGCAACGTTTCGGGCCGAAACCCTTAAGGGTTTCGGCCCGAAACGTTGCCTATTTCCTTAAGGGTTTCGTCCCGAAACGGTGCCTATTTCCTTCGCTCCATAGATGCTGCCTCACCCGCTGAGTTTCTCCAGCACTTTTGTCTACCTCTGAAGGCTGATGGCTCATCCAAATTGGGAAGAGAAAAAAAGGACAAAAGTGAAGTTAGCTCCAAAAGAATAAAGCTTGCTTTCATCATGAACAGAACATGATTCGGGCTGAAACCCTTCTTCAGACTACGGGAAGAAGGCAGAAACGGGGGACTGATTAGGGATGATCGGCCATGATCACATTGAATGGCGGTGCTGGCTCGAGGGGCCAAATGGCCTACTCCTGCACCTATTGTCTATTGTCTATCGAAACATAGAAACATAGAAACATAGAAATTAGGTGCCGGAGTAGGCCATTCGGCCCTTCGAGCCTGCACCGCCATTCAATATGATCATGGCTGATCATCCAACTCAGTATCCTGTACCTGCCTTCTCTCCATACCCTCTGATCCCCTTAGCCACAAGGGCCACATCTAACTCCCTCTTAAATATAGCCAATGAACTGGCCTCGACTACCCTCTGTGGCAGAGAGTTCCAGAGATTCACCACATCTCTGTGTGAAAAAGGTTTTTCTCATCTCGGTTTTAAAGGATTTCCCCCTTATCCTTAAGCTGTGACCCCTTGTCCTGGACTTCCCCAACATCGGGAGCAATTTTCCTGCATCTAGCCTGTCCAACCCCTTGAGAATTTTGTAAGTTTCTATAAGATCCCCTCTCAATCTCCTAAATTCTAGAGAGTATAAACCAAGTCTATCCAGTCTTTCTTCATAAGACAGTCCTGACATCCCAGGAATCAGTCTGGTGAACCTTTTCTGCACTCCCTCTATGGCAAGAATGTCCTTCCTCAGATTTGGAGACCAAAACTGTACTCAATACTCCAGGTGTGGTCTCACCAAGACCCTGTACAACTGCAGTAGAACCTCCCTGCTCCTATACTCAAATCCTTTTGCTATGAAAGCTAACATACCATTGGCTTTCTTCACTGCCTGCTGCACCTGCATGCCTACCTTCAATGACTGGTGTACCGTGACACCCAGGTCTCGCTGCATCTCCCCCTTTCCCAATCGGCCACCATTTAGATAATAAGGGCCTGTTTCCACGCTGTATCATTCTGCGACTCTATGACTAAATATTTCAGGTCTCCGTGATTATGCTTGCACAGTGAAGCTGTGAAGGGAATTGAGAAAGTCTGAAATGAGGCGTACACTGTTTGTCTCATAAGCAAGCAAATCCCCGATCTCCCGCAAAGCCATCTTCTGGAGTGAAACTATTATCCCCCTGTCGGTCTTCGTGCTTTAGAACCATAGAATAGAATAGAATCTTTATTTGCCACGCAGCCAGGGTTGGTGGTATTTGGGTACGGTACATGATGGTACACTGCTTTAGTTACATACAACTAATAACTACAGATCACCGTAATAAAGTGCATCCATACCACATCACAAATCACATATCTCACCAACAATACATAGTGCAAAAGAACAAACAAAGACCATAGACAAGACACTGTATACATCAAAAGCCATATTATTGTCTGATAATTGGACGGAATTGAGAGTTCTTATTGCCGAGGGGAAGAAAGTGTTTTTAAAGCGGGTGGTTTTAGTAGCAAGTGACCTGAGGCGCCTCCCTGATGGGAGAGACTGAAAAAGGTGATCTGCTGGATGGGAGGGGTCCAAGATGATCTTTTTTGCCCGTTTTGAGATACGTTGGAGATAAATGGAATGGATTGAGGGGAGGGGGGAGTTGATGATCCTGGAGGCCTTGGAGACAATGCGTTGTATTCTGTGTAGTGAGTGACTATCGGTGTTACCGTACCAGACTGTGATTGAGGAGGTGATGATGCTTTCAATGATTGATTGATAGAAACGGACTTTTACGGACTCTGAACTTTTTGAGCTGTCTGAGGAAAAATAGGCGTTGTTGACCTTTCTTGATGACGTGGTCTGCATGATGTGCCATTTTAGATTATTGGAGATATAGGTGCCTAGAAACTTAAATGAGTTGGTGGAGGTTTTTGGAGGTCGTGGAGACATTTGGTCCTCTTGCTGTTGGCTTTTTGTGAAATGCCAGAGACGAGGAGGTGAGGTGAGGGAGAGAGAGTTTTAGTTTAGAGATACACCATTGAGTATTCTCTCACAGAGTTTAGTTTTGAGATGCAGTCCCAGCGAGTCCACGCCGACCAGCTGTTGACACAGCTTTTGTGTTATCCCATCTTCTCAACTTCTCCCTACACACCTGGAGCAGTTTACACAGGGGCCAGTTTATCTATGGGATGTGGGAGGAAACCGGAGCACCCGGAGAAAACTCACGCGGAGGTCAGAGTCTGAAGAAGGGTTCCATCCCGAAACGCCACCTATTCCTCTTGTCCAGAGATGCTGCCTGACCCGCTGAGTTACTCCAGCACTCTGTGTCCATCTTCAGTAAGAATTTAATATTCTGTTTCGGGACATCCACATAGAGTCATAGAGTGATATAGTGTGGAAACAGGCCTGTACGTCTTTTGGAGTGTGGGTGGACACCGAAGATCTCGGAGAAAACCCACGTAGATCACGGGGAGAACGTACAAACTCCCTACAGACAGCACCCGTAGTCGGGATCGAACCCGGGTCTCTGGCGCTGCATTTTGCTGTAAGGCAGCAACTCTACCGCTGTGCCACCCATGACTGCCTTCAAATGCGGTCTCACCAACATCTTATACAACTGCAACATGACCTCCCAACTCCTGCACTCAATACTCTGAAAGATGAAGACGGTGGTGAACGGTTAAGGACAAATCTCTGCCCATAGACTGTGAGCAATTATTTTATTCGAACTGAAGCTTGATTGGGAGGGGAACCTTTCTCGGGAATGGCTGTGTTTATTTATTTCAAAGCATTAAAACAACATCTGATTAAATCCGCTACAAGTCATCTTTAACAGAACACATTGACCTTCCACTGACAATTCCAATTACTGAGTATCCTCCACCTTGCTCCTTAAGCAAAAAGCAAATGTACCAACTGATGCATTGCACGGCAGTGGTTCGAAGCAATTTGAGTAAACCTCACCTCTCTTGCAACCCTAGACTGTAATTAAGCCATGTCACTTGATGCAAGTCCTCTGCGTGGGTCTGGTGTAACAAATAATGAGTTGCATACAAGTTGATGTGCCTTATTAATGCAGTAATTGTTTAGCCTGTATGGCATGACATAACTAAACGGTGGATTAGAATGTGTGTGACAATTGAGACCGGGATCGGGAATGGCAATGCACAACTTCACAAAAGCTGGAAAGGGTGCAGAGAAGATTTACGTTGCCAAGATTGTATTGTATATCTTTATTGTCATTTCCTGAGTATTCGCATACCCAGAGGAAACAAAAAAACGTTGCTCAACCAGTGTCCATTCAGTGTGCATGAAAAAATAAATAGAAATAAAAAATACATGTCATGAACAAATTTAACACTCTACTAAACATTCAACAGCCGTTCCGACCGGCAGCGGCACAACAGTGGCTCTGCTGCAGTGTGGGGGTTTGTGCGCAATATTTGGCAGGGGGCAAAGTCCATTTAGCAGTCTTATAGCCTGTGGGAAGAAGCTGAGGAGCATCCTGCTGGTTTTGCAGCTAATGCTCCTGTACCTCTTCCCAGATGGGAGGATGGAGAAAATGTCATGCGATGGGTGGTAAGGGTCTTTGATGATGGAGATGGCTCTGCTGATACATCTCTTCCTGTATATGTCCAGCAGGAAGAGGAGTGGAGCACCAATAATCCTGCTTGCGGTCTTCACTATCCTGTCCAGTTGGTGCCGCTAACAAGATTAGAGGGCTCCAGCTACAGGGAGAGGTTGGGCAGGCTAGGGTTTTATTCCTTGGAGTGCAGGAGAATGAGGGATGATCCTATAGAGGTGTATAAGATCACGAGGGGATGAGAGAGTCTTTTACCCAGGTCTGTGCCGACTAGCGATTCCATTATCCTCCACACTAGGGAAACATAGAAATATAGAAACATAGAAATTAGGTGCAGGAGTAGGCCATTCGAGCCTGCACCGCCATTCAATATGATCATGGCTGATCATCCAACTCAGCTGCCTTCTCTCCATACCCCCTAATCCCTTTAGCCACAATGGCCACATCTAATTCCCTCTTAAATATAGCCAATGAACTGTGGCCTCAACTACCTTCTGTGGCAGTGAATTCCACAGATTCACCACTCTCTGTGTGAAAAATGTTTTTCTCTTAGGGAGTTAGGGACTATTTACAATGCACAGAAGCCAATTAACCTGCAAGTGGGACGAAACCGGAGCACCCGGAGAAAACCGATACGGTCACAGGGAGAACGTGCAAACTCCGTACAGACAGCACCCGTAGTCAGGATCGAACCCGGGCCTCTGGCGCTGTGAGGCAGCAACTCTACCGCTGCGCCACCGTGCTGCCCTATAAAGAACGAGCTGCCAGCAGAGGTAGTAGTGGAGATGCTATAACAACATTTGAAGGATACCTGGACAGGTACACAGATAGAGAAAGATTAAGAATGATATGGGCCAGATGGCCAAAGGGATTAGCTTAGATGAGGGTATCTTGATCAGTATCTTACAGGGGATTTATAGAAACATATAACATTCTTAAGGAATTCGACAGGCTAGAGGCAGGAAAAAAGTTCCCAGTGTTGGGGAAGTCCTGAAGCAGGGGTCACAGTTTAAGAATAAGGGGTAGGCCATTTAGGAAGAGGACTAGGAATACTTACTTATCACATGTGACTAGGCAGAGTGACATCCTTTGCTCACCTACACAATGTATACCAATTTTGGACTGAGATGAAGGAAAACTTTTTCACCCAGAGAGTTGTGAATCTGTGGAATTCTCTGCCACAGAAGGCAATGGAGGCCGATTCAATGGATGTTTCCAAAGAGAGAGTTCATTCCAAGACCTCTCTCCCGAGTTTGCCCTGATTCCAACTCGGAGATTTACGGTAATGGCCGCTCGTCGGTACTCGGGGCTCTCGTGGACATTTTTCATCGTGTTGAAAAATCTTCACCAGTCTTCCCGTGCTTACCTGCCGTTTGCGAGTCTTCCCGAGTACCTGCCGTTAGCGTTACGAGCCGCTAAGGGACGTCCCCGAGCTCCGACGTACCCGCTATGTTCATTCTCCGTGCTTACCACGAGTTTGATTTTTAATTTAAACTCGGGAGAGCTCTTGGAATGAACTCGTACAGTGGGACAGGGATTTAAGCTCTTAGGGCTAACGGAATCAAGGGATATGGGGAGAAAGCAGGACCGGGGTACTGATTTTAGATGATCAGCCATGATCATATTGAATGGCGGTGTTGGCTTGAAGGGGTGAATGGCCTAGTCCTGAGCCTATTTTCTATGTTTCTAAGTATGGATGTGTTGGGCTGAAGGGCCAGTTTGCAAGCAGAATGACTCTAGATTTTGTGCATGGGTCTCCCTCAATTAGTACAGGAGTCTGCCCTTTGCAGAGGGAGTTGTTGTGAATCACCACTCTTCACCTGTTCCATTGCAGACGCTGACCTGTGTTGATGTCAGAGGGTTCGGGGAGACGGGTCCTCAGTAATACCTTGTGACAGCATTCCATTTTATATTCATGACATGACAACACATCACAGCTCAGTCGCCAGGGACAGGTCATGCAAAATAAACAGCGCAAACCAGTCTCCGAACTCACACAGTGGACACGGGAATGAATCCATCACCTCCCAGAGCCAACGGAAATGATCAAAGTCATCACCAGAGAATAGTTTTGAAGATGCGTCTCTATGCCAAAGTGTCATCCAATATTGGCGGCCGTTATACTTTTATCACATTATGGATGATTCCGCTTGCTAAGGTGCGACAACAACAGCTCAAAGCAGTCGATGATCAAAGAAATGTAGAGAGGTTTGTTGTTGGCTGAGGGGAAGGTGACATCGAGGTGCACAAACAGAAAAATTAATCGGGAGGACAGTGGAACCGATCATAGACTTAGGGTGGGGGAGGGACGGAGAGAGAGGGAAAGCAAGGGTTACTTGAAGCTAGAGGAATCAATATTCATACCACTGGGTTGTAAGCTGGGTTGTTAGTGCAAATGTTTTGTTTTGTTTAGAGATACAGCGCGGAAACAGGCCCTTAGTCCGTACCGACCGACCAGCTATCCCCGCTTATTATTACTGCCCACACACACACTAGGGACAGTCTTATGTCTTTCCTGATGTTGGGGAAGTCCAGAACAAGGGGTCACACAGTTTAAGGATAAGAGGGAAGTCTTTTAGGACTGAGATGAGAAAATCATTTTTTACACAGAGAGTGGTGAATCTGTGGAATTCTCTGCCACAGAAGGTAGTTGAGGCCACAGTTCATTGGTTAGATTTAAGAGGGAGTTAGATGTGGCCCTTGTGGCTAAAGAGATCAGGGGGTATGGAGAGAAGGCAGGGACGGGATACTGATTTGGATGATCAGCCATGATCATTTTGAATGGCGGTGCAGGCTCGAAGGGTCGAATGGCCTACTCCTGCACCTGTTTTCTATGTTTCTATGTTTCTATGTCTTTGGAGTGTGTGGGATGAAACCGAAGATCTTGGAGAAAACCCACGCAGGTCACGGGGAGAACGTACAAACTCCGTGCAGACAGCGCCCGTAGTCGGGATCGAACCCGGGTCTCTGGCGCTGTTGGCGTTGTAAGGCAGCAACTCTGCCGCTGCGCCACCGTGCTGCCCCATAGGTCACTAGCTCTGCATGGTGGGCCGAAGGGCCTGTTCCTGCGCTACTGTTGTAGTTCTCGTATCACGGGGAAAAAAATCTGGAGCCCTCAGCCTCCTGACCCAGAGCACAGCATTCTGACCCTGCCCCGACATAACTGTTGCTACGTGTACCTGCTGTTTGTTCACCCATTGTTGGGAATAACGGAGAGAGAGTGAAACTGGTTCGCAACAAATTGAAGAATGAATTGAAAGCGGTGATTTTTTTTCTAAGGCAACAGGAAATTGAAATTCTTTTCCATCGTGTCACAAACATTCTCCTCGCTGTCAATCATCTTACAACCCAGCACAGTGCAGATTGATTGCTCTCATTTCAAGTAACCCTTGCATCCCCTCTCCCCCACCATCTCTCCCGACCCTAGTCATCCCGCTAGTTCCACTATTCGCATCCTTCATTAGTTCAGTACAGTTTATTGTCACGTGTAACGAGGTACAGTGAAAAGCTTTTTGTTGCGTGCTAACCAGTCAGCGGAAAGACAACACACGATTACAATCGAGACATTTACAGTGCACAGATACATTGTATTGTATTGTATTGTAAACAAATTTATTGTCATTGTCTCAATTTGAGACAACAAAATGAATTTCCCTTACAGGCAGTATCATAAAAGAAGAAAAAAAAGAAAAAAAAAGAATAATAAATAGAAAATAGGGAAAAAAACATAAATAATAAATAAATAATAAAACATATTAAAAATAAAATTGAAATTGAATTTAAAAAAAAGCACAAACACAGAAAGTCCACGACACAACATAACATAAATGGCACCAAGGTGAGGATGGCACCATCGTCCAGCCAGCCTCCCCTCCGTGTTCATCCGTGGTCGGGGTACCTTACATGGTAAGGGAATAACGTTTAGTGCAAGGTAAAGCCAGCAAAGTCTGATCAAAGATAGTCCGAGGGTCATCAAAGATGTAGATGGTAGTTCAGCACTGTTCTCTGGCTGTGGTGGGATGGTTCAGTTGCCTGATAACAACTGGGAAGAAACTGTTCCTGAATCTGGAGGTGTGTGTGCGTTTGTTTTCACACTTCTGTACCTCTTGCCCGATGGGAGAGGGGAGAAGAGGGAGTGACCGGGGTGAGACTGGTCCTTGATGATGCTGCTGGCCTTGCCGAGGCAGCGTGGGGTGTGGATTTTTTTTTTTTTAATTTAATTTGTATTTTTATTAGAAGCAGCGTACAGTAGTATAAACCGTGGCATGTGACAAACATTTTGTGTACAACTTCTATATTAAATTTAGAACAAGAAAAAGGTAGATCAAGAAAGAGAGAGGGAGAGAGAGAGGAGAAAAGGGTGATGTGTAAACCCCTAGAGTACCTGATGGGCAGTCCAGGGGTGAACACTTGGGAGCCTGTAGAAAAATAGAGACAAAAACCTATAACATTGTATAAAAAAAAAAGAAAGAAAAGGAAAAGAGAAGAGAGAAGAAAAAGGAAACAAGAGAGAAATAAGAGACGCTTGTGTAGGGATATACCTGCTTCATATCTTACTGCACCCATCACCTAGTTCGTGAATCGGTTTATTTCCAGAGTTATGTTGCACCATACTATACTTGTAATAAATCAATAAATATCTTCAAAAATTGCTCTGATTTTCCTGCTAAGACGAGTCTCATATCTTCTAGATGTAGCGTCTCAGACATGTGTTTGTGTGATGGTAGAAACATAGAAACATAGACAATAGGTGCAGGAGTAGAGGCCATTCGGCCCTTCGAGCCTGCACCGCCATTCAATATGATCATGGCTGATCATCCAACTCAGTATCCTGTACCTGCCTTCTCTCCATACCCTCTGATCCCCTTTAGCCACAAGGGCCACATCTAACTCCCTCTTAAATATAGCCAATGAACTGTGGCCTCAACTACCCTCTGTGGCAGAGAGTTCCAGAGATTCACCACTCTCTGTGTGAAAAAAGTTTTTCTCATCTCGGTTTTAAAGGATTTCCCCCTTATCCTTAAGCTGTGCCCCCTTGTCCTGGACTTCCCCAACATCGGGAGCAATCTTCCTGCATCTAGCCAGTCCAACTCCTTAAGATGGAATGTTCCAGAAGGAACGGCAGATGCTGGAAAATCGAAGGTAGATAAAAAATGCTGGAGAAACTCAGCGGGTGAGGCAGCATCTATGGAGGCAAAGATATGGTCCATGTTTCTAGAGGGAGTTAGATGTGGCTAAGGGGATCAGAGGGTATGGAGAGAAGGCAGGGATGGGATACTGAATTGGATGATCAGCCATGATCATATTGAATGGCGGTGCAGGCTCGAAGGGCCGAATGGCCTACTCCTGCATCTAATTTCTATGTTTCTATGTTTCTAGTCAAGAGACAAGAGTTTTATTGTCATAGAAGCGTAGAAAATAGGTGCTGGAGTAGGCCATTCGGCCCTTCAAGCCTGCACCGCCATTCAATATGATCATGGCTGATCATCCAATTCAGTATCCCATCCCTGCCTTCTCTACCATACCCCCTGATCCCTTTAGCCACAAGGGCCACATCTAACTCCATCTTAAATATAGCCAATGGACTGTGGCCTCAACTACCCTCTGTGGCAGAGAATTCCACAGATATGGAGGTTGTTTACTTGCAGCTATTGTGGGGACGTTTGGCACACATGACTGGGCAGATGCAGCATTCCGCTTAACACTGCCTTACACACGGAAACCCAGGCCAGTCCAAAGCTACTGCAGAAGAATCAAAGAATCAAAGATGACAGCCATCTCCCGGGGCTGTTTGTCAGATTTTATGTTTCATGTAGATACTTGCTTTGCCATTAATATCGACAAGCAGAGATTCCCGAGGTGAAGAGGAAACAAAATACATCGCAGCTTGTTTGTTGTGATCTTGCAGCAATCTCTTTCAACTTAGGACACAGAACAGTACAGGCACGGCGGCGCAGCGGTAGAGTTGCTGCCTCACAGCGCCGGAGACCTGGGCTCGATCCTGACTACAGGTGCTGTCTGTGTGGAGTTTGCACGTTCTCCCCTTAAACTTCGTGGGTTTTCTCCGGGAAGTTCCAGTTTCCTCCCACATTCCAAAGACACAAAGGTTTGTAGGTTAATTGGCTCGGTATAAATGTAAATTGTCCCCAGTGTGTGTGTGTAGGATAGCGTTATGCCCCTGTCCCACTTAGGAAACCTGAACGGAAACCTCTGGAGACTTTGCGCCCCACCCAAGGTTTCCATGCAGTTGCCGGAGGTTGCAGATGGTTGCCGGAGGTTGCAGGTAGTGGAAGCTGGTAGGGAGACTGACAAAAACCTCCGGGAACCTTGGGTGGGGCGCAAAGTCTCCAGAGGTTTCCGTTCAGGTTTCCTAAGTGGGACAGACAGGGGCATTAGTGTGCGGGGATCGCTGGTCGGCGCGGACTCGAAGGGCCTGTTTCTGCACTGCATCTCTAAGCTAAACTAATTATGTGCAGGAAGGAACTGCAGATGCTGCTTTAAACCGAAGATAGACACAACAAGCTGGAGGAACTCAGCGGGACAGTCAGCATCTCTGGAGCGAAGGAATGGGTGATGTATCGGGTCGAGACCCTTCATCAGACCTTCAGAATTCAACTAATTATGTATTATCACACGATGAATGCTTAGTAAAATAACATGTAGATGCCAAATTGAGGTGCAATCATTGCACAGAGTTTGGTCAGAGGGCTGACTGGCAATTATTACGTACATGATGATTATCGCTGATTTTCTGCAAGAACATAAAATTGCATTTCTTGTTAATTTCCGCCAACTTTTCAATTATGAATTTTATGCACAAACATTTCAACCACTTGAGTTTCCTTTTTCAGATTTTAGATATTCCATCCAATTTCACAGCATTCGCAGCTGGGCTGCTATCAAGGGTGTTTTCACCAAAGACATTTTAAGGTTGTCGAATGTAGGCAAGTTATTAAATCCCATGTATACGACGAAGACTTCTAGCTGAGTTTAACACTTTACAGTGCATGTTGGTCGCCTGCTCCAATACATGGGTCAATGGCGTAACATGCATATAAATTATCCAATTGACCTCTGGTGCTGGTGCCGATATGCATTATGACAGCAATCCAAACTATGCTGTCAAATCGTCTTGAACTGAAATAGTGTTTCAGAAGGAACTGTAGATGCTGGAAAATCGAAGGTAGACAAAAGTGCTGGAGAAACTCAGCGGATGCAGCAGCATCTATGAAGAAGGGTTTCGGCCCGAAACGTTGTCTATTTCCTTCGCTCCGCTGAGGTTCTCCAGCACTTTTGTCTACCTTTGAACTGAAATAGCTTGCCCGCGTTTCTGTAATAGCTAGTTTAGTTTAGATTAGTTTAGTTTAGTTTAGATTAGTTTAGTTTAGAGATACAGCATGGAAACAGGCCCTTCAGCCCATCGAGTCCGCACTGACCAGCGATCTTAACGCAGAACAGGGAGAAGCTCTGTGAATCCGTAGAGCATGCTGCCAATTATCTGAAGAAGGGTCTCGACCTGAGATGTCACCCATTCCTTCTCTCCAGAGATGCTGCCTGTCCCGCTGAGTTACTCCAGCGTTTTGTGCCTATCTCCAATTATCTACACTTCATGGCCATAACCATGAAGGAGGTTCCAAAATCCCTTTTAATTGAGTATGAAGTAACTGCAGATAACGGATTAGACATAGACATAGACATAGACATAGAAAATAGGTGCAGGAGGAGGCCATTCGGCCCTTCGAGCCAGCACCGCCATTCATTGTGATCATGGCTGATCGCCCCCAATCAATAACCTGCCTTCTCCCCATATCCCTTGATTCCACTAGCCCCTAGAGCTCTATCTAACTCTCTCTTAAATCCATCCAGTGATTTGGCCTCCACTGCCCTCTGTGGCAGGGAATTCCACAAATTCACAACTCTCTGGGTGAAAAACTTTTTTAAATGACCTCCCCTTTATTCTAAGACTGTGGCCCCTGGTTCTGGACTCGCCCAACATTGGGAACATTTTTCCTGCATCTAGCTTGTCCAGTCCTTTTATAATTTTATATGTTTCTATAAGATCTCCCCTCATCCTTCTAAACTCCAGTGAATACAAGCCTAGTCTTTTCAATCTTTCCTCATATGACAGCCCCGCCATCTCAGGGATCAATCTCGTGAACCTACGCTGGACTGCCTCAATCACAAGGATGTCCTTGTGTTTGAGGCAGTAACTGAGTGAGTCGGAAGCAACTGCAGATAATGGTTTATGTAGGAAGGAACTGCTGGTGCTGGTCTGAAGAAAAGTCTCAAGCCGAAACGTCACCCATTCCGTCTCTCCAGAGATGCTGCCTCTCCCACTGAGTTACTCCAGCATTTTGTGTCGATCCCATTTCACTGAGCTCCCTTTAATTCCAGTCAATAAAGGCGTTGTGAATTGAAGGAAAAATAGATGACTTCACCAGTGTGTATATTCACCCCTCCCCCCTTTAACAAGTTAATACATACAGGGCTCCAGAACAAGACATTAATTGTCCCACTCTACTGTAGACACATTATAAAAATATTTCCAATTTCATAGAAATCATTTTTAATAGTTTTTCTCATTAAGTCATCCCTCTCTCTCCACACCCACAACAAACTCTAAACAGCTGCTTTGAGGATATTCGCATTAGCGCACTGGAGATGCTATTAGCTAAAAAAAAAGCAGAATACACAGGAGCAAATTAAGTGCAGACGCATGGAACTGCAGATGCTGGAATCTTGAGCAAAACAACACAAATGCTGGAATAACTCAGCGGGTCAGGCATCCATTGAGGATTAGTCTCTTGCCCAGAGTAGGGGAATCGAAAAGCAGACAGCCTAGGTTTAAGGTGAAGGGGGAATCTGAGGGGGATGACTTTTTGACACGAAGGGTGGTGGGTGTATGGAACGAGCAGCCGGGGGAGGTAGTTGAGGCTGGGACTATCCCAACGTTTAAGGAACAGTTAGACAGATAGACGCATAGGACAGGTATAGAGGGATCTGGGCCAACCACAGGCAAGTGGGACTAGGATAGAAACATAGAAACATAGAAAATAGGTGCAGGAGTAGGCCATTCGGCCCTTCGAGCCTGCGCCGCCATTCAATATGATCATGGCTGATCATCCAAACTCAGTATCCCATACCTGCCTTCTCTCCATACCCTCTGATCCCCTTAGCCACAAGGGCCACATCTAACTCCCTCTTAAATATAGCCAATGAACTGGCCTCGACTACCCTCTGCGGCAGAGAGCTCCAGAGATTCACCACTCTCTGTGTGAAAAAGGTTCTTCTCATC
Organism: Leucoraja erinaceus; assembly: GCF_028641065.1. Lineage (NCBI taxonomy): Eukaryota > Metazoa > Chordata > Chondrichthyes > Rajiformes > Rajidae > Leucoraja > Leucoraja erinaceus. Next base: position 30,012,644 of record NC_073402.1, on the reverse strand, counting down.
TCGTTTTTTAAGGATTTCCCCTTTATCCTTAAGCTGTGACCCCTTGTCCTGGACTTCCCCAACATCGGGAGCAATCTTCCTGCATCTAGCCTGTCCAACCCCTTAAGAATTTTGTAAGTTTCTATAAGATCCCCTCTCAATCTCCTAAATTCTAGAGAGTATAAACCAAGTCTATCCAGTCTTTCTTCATAAGACAGTCCTGACATCCCAGGAATCAGTCTGGTGAACCTTCTCTGCACTCCCTCTATGGCAATAATGTCCTTCCTCAGATTTGGAGACCAAAACTGTACGCAATACTCCAGGTGTGGTCTCACCAGGATAGATGGGACATGTTGGTCAGTGTGGGCAAGTTGGGCTGAAGGGCCTGTTTCCATGCTGTAAGATTATGACTCTATCTCTGGAGAACATGGATAGGTGACGTTTTGGGTCAGGACCCTTGTTCAGACTGATTCTAGTATTGGGGTGGATTGACTTCCCCTCACCTGTATTCACTGATCACTGGCAGAAATAAGGAACTGCAGGTGATGGTTTACACAAAAAAGAGCGCAAGGGTCTGGAGAAACTCAGCAGGTCAGGCACATGCCCAGAGGGTGGTGGGTCCCTGAAACGCGCTGCCAGGGGCAGATACAATAGCGGTGTTTAAGAGGCTTTTAGACGGGCACATGGATATGCAGAAAGTGTTCTGTGTGGACATTGTTAACAGGCAAGTGAACTATCCTACAGCAACTAGAGAGCAAGTGTCTACTGTATATTGTGTTATTACTTGCGAGCAAAGCACCGAAGTAAATGCCTTGTATGTGTACATACTTGGGGAATAAAAACATTAAAATAAATAGCAGAAGGTTAAGGGGGGACTTGATAGAGGTCTTTAAAATGATGAGAGGGATAGACAGAATTGATGTGGACAAGCTTTTCCCTTTGAGAATAGGGAAGATTCAAACAAGAGGACATGACTTCAGAATTAAGGGACAGAAGTTTAGGGGTAACATGAGGGGGAAGTTCTTTACTCAGAGAGTGGTAGCGGTGTGGAATGAGCTTTCAGTGGAAGTGGTGGAGGCAGGTTCATTGGTATCATTTAAAAATAAATTGGATAGGCATATGGATGAGAAGGGAATGGAGGGTTATGGTATGAGTGCAGGCAGGTAGGACTAAGGGAAAAAAAGTTGTGTCGACACGGATTTATTGGGCCGAGATGGCCTGTTTCCGTGCTGTAATTTTTATGTGTTATATGTTATATGTTAAATTATTCAAACAATTCAATTCAAAAATTAAATTCAAACTACTATCTACCCCATTGGTGACCCTCAGACTATCCTGTGTTTAAGAAAGAACTGCAAAATTAAAGGTAGACAAAAAGCTGGAGAAACTCAGCGGGTGAGGCAGCATCTATGGAGCAAAGGAATGGGTGATGTTTCGGGTCGACTGAAGACTTCTGAAGAAGGGTCTCGACCCGAAACTTCACCCATTCCTTCGGGCCATAGATGCAGCCTCACCCGCTGAGTTTCTCCAGCTTTTTGTCTACCTCAGACTATCCTTGATCAGACTTTGCTGGCTTTACCTTGCACTAAACGTTATTCCCTTATCATGTATCTCTACACTGCAAATGACTCGATTGTAATCATGTGTTGTCTTTCCGCTGACTGGTTAGCACGCAACAGAAGCTTTTCACTATAACTCGGTGCACGTGAGAATAAACAAAACTGAACTAGTTTTGGGCCGAGACCCTTCTTCAGACTGATCAGTCTGACCCGAAACGTCACCCATACCTTCTCTCCAGAGATGCTGCCTGACCTGCTGAATTACTCTCGCAGTTTGCGTTTATCTTCAGTGTAAACCAGCATCTGCAGTTCCTTCCGACACACATTTCTTCAGATTCTTTTGGCTTAATTCTGTGGATGTGGGGAGGATGTTTCCTATTGTGGGAGAGTCTAGGACTAGAGGTCACAGCCTCAGAATGAAAGGACATACTTTTAGGAAGGAGATGAGGAGGAATTTATTTAGTCGGAGGGTGGTGAATCTGTGGAATTCTTTGCCACAGACAGCTGCGGAGGCCAAGTCAGTGGATATATTTAAGGCAGAGATAGATAGATTATTGATTAGTACGGGTATCAGAGGTTATGGGGAGAAGGCAGGAGAATGGGGTTAGGAGGGAGAGATAGATCAGCCATGATTGAATGGTGGAGTAGACTTGATGGGCCGAATCACTTATGAACTTATTAATTCTCTTTGATAACAAATCAAATGGTGAGATCCCATGATAAACAAGGGGTGTGTTTGAGAATGGAAACGATAGCAATTTATTCACTAATGTTATATTTCCTATCTCTATCCCAGAAGAATCTATCCTTGTTCTTTCTTCTGGAACAGATTTCGAAATGGCCCCAGGATAAACTTGCACATCGCAAGCAATCTGAAATATAGCTGCTTTAAAAATGTTGAACATATTGCACTCAGGGGAAGTCAGTCTGCTTTTAAAGATATGAAACCCATTGCTGTAACGATTAGGTTCACTAATGTGTGAGTCATGGATGGCCCAGTGATTATGTGACTGGCAGGGCCGAACATTAATCTAACGCTGGTAAATGCTGGTCAGGCAGGAGGAGTTCTTCAGAGATACAGGGCAAAATACAGGCCCTTCGGCCCACCGAGTCCGCACCGACCAGCGATTCCCGCACACCAAAACCCCTGTCCCACGGTACGAGTTCATTCCAAGAGTTCTCCCGAGTTTGCCCTGATTTGAACTCAGAGATTTACGGTAATGGCCGCTCGTCGGTACTCGGGGCTCTCGTGGACATTTTTCATCATGTTGAAAAATCTTCACGAGTCTTCCCGTGCTTACCTGCCGTTAGCGAGTCTTCCCGAGTACCCGCCGTTAGCGCTAAGAGACGTCCCCGAGCTCCGACGTACCCACTACGTTCATTCTCCGTGCTTACCACGAGTTTGATTTTTTTTCTTAACTCGGGAGAGCTCTTGGAATGAACTCGTACAGTGGGACAGGGCTATTACACTATCCTACACACACTGGGGACAATTTACACACACACCAATCCAACTAACCTACAAACCTGTGCGTCTTTGGAGTGTGGGAGGAAGCCGATGATCTCGGAGAAAACCCCAGTTGGTCACGGATAGGACGTGCAAACTCCGCACAGACTGCACTCGTAGTCGGGATCGAACCTGGGTCTCCGGCGCTGCAAGCGTTGTAAGGCAGCAACTCTACCGCTGTGCCACCGTGCCGCCCTAGGAGAATGATGTTCGGCCCATCGAGTCTACTCCGCCATTCAATCATGGCTTTCCCTCTCAATCCCATTCTCCTGCCCTCTCCCCATAACCCCTGACACCTGTACTAATCAAGAATCTATCTATCTATCTATCTATCTATCTATCTATCTATCTATCTATCTATCTATCTGTCTGTCTGTCTATCTGTCTGTCTGTCTCCTGTCTGTCCGTCCGTCTGTCTGTCCGTCTGTCTGTCTGTCTGTCTGTCTGTCTGTCTGTCTGTCCGTCCGTCTGTCTGTCTGTCTGTCTGTCTGTCTGTCTGTCTGTCTGTCTGTCTGTCTGTCTGTCTGTCTGTCTGTCTGTCTGTCTGCCTGCCTGCCTGTCTGTCTGTCTGTCTGTCTGTCTGTCTGTCTGTCTGTCTGTCTGTCTGTCTGTCTGTCTATCTATCTATCTCTGCCTTAAAAATATCCATTGATATGGCCTGCACATCCTTCCGTGGCAATGAATTCCACAGATTCACCACCCTCTGACTAAAGAAATTTCTCCTCGTCTCCTTCCTAAAGGAACGTCCTTCTTTTCGGAGGCTGTGACCTCTGGTCCTAGACTCTCCCACTAGAGCAAACATCCTCCTCACATCCACGCCTTTCACTATTCGGTACCTTTCTACGAGGTGTCCCCTCATCCTTCTAAGCTCCCGCAAGTGCAGGCCCAGTGCCGTCAAACGCTCGTCTATCTCAAGGCAGCAACTCTATTGTTTGTAGAAAGATGAATGAACTTTGAAATAAGATCAGAACATTCTTGAAACACTCAGCGGGTCGGGCAACTGAGGTAGCATTTCAAGTCACTGCCCTTTCATCAGAATGAACTGTGTTTAATTTGAGTAGCGGGGATCGATGTTTTCAATGTCGGGTTTGTACATTCTGGTGCTGTATGTACTTTTCATCCAGAACCTCAAAGACACTGCTGGCTCTGTTCAAACTGCCTGCGTGCGACTTTGAAGTTTTTATTCAGCTCTGAGTTGATGTCTATATCATCTGTTGCCAGTCCTGCTTTCTTCCAGGAATAGTCCCTTATCATCACTGCTCCTTTAAAGAAAGGCTTCTCAGAAGCTGTCATAGTCTTATTGTGTGGAAACAGGCCCTTCGGCCCACTGCCATCCTTGCAGCTCTCTAATCCTTTTTTTTAATATAAATCAAAAAGTTATTCAATTATTAAAAAATAATATTTACACTACAATAAAACAAGCCAGAACCCACCACCATAAATACAATACAAACATATATCCATAATAAACTATTATACAACTATGATACAATCCTTATTGAGGATACATTCAACACCCTGCGGAGCCCAGCGGTCCCGGAATCTCTAATCCTTTGGTCTCACACCTTTTGTGTGTTCCCCTCTCTGGCCTTTGTCCAACGATCTACCTACCAACCACCTCCCCCCCCCCCCCCCCCCCCCCCCCCCCCTCGCCTGTGTTAACCCATTACCTACCAGCCTTTGTCCTGCCCCAGCTTTCTTTCACCCTACCCCCCCAATCAGTCTGATGAAGGGGCCTTCATGATGAAAGTCACCTTTCCATGGTTTTTTTCAAGGATGCTGCCTGACCCACTGAGTTACTCCAGCACTCTGTGGAACGTCACCTATCCATGTTCTCCACAGATACTGCCTGACCCGCTGAGTTATGGTGCAGCAGCATCTATGGAGCGATGGAAATAGGCAACGTTTCGGGTCGAAACCCTTCTGGAAATAGGCAACGTTTTGGGCCGAAACCCAGAAGGGTTTCGGCCCGAAACGTTGCCTATTTCCTTAGCTCCATAAATGCTGCTGCACCCGCTGAGTTACTCCAGCACTCAGCGAAACATCACCTATCCACGTTCTCCAGGGAAGCTGCCTGACCCGCTGAGTTACTCCAGCACTTTGTGCCTTTCGTTCCACAAACTCCAGCATGCTGCCTGACCCCGCTGAGTTCTGCAATCTAAACGACATTTCCGTAAACCCAGAGATGCTGCCTGACCCACTGAGTTAGGTGCAGAAGCACCTATGGTCGATGGAAATAGGCAAACGTTTCGGGCCGAAACCTTTCTCCAGATAGAACGTGCGGGCCACTGCCGCTGAGTTACTCCAGCATTTTGTGTCTTATCTTCGGTTTAAACCAGCATCTGCAGTTCCTTCCTATATATATATATATGTACCTAAAGATAAATATGTGTGTGTTTGTGTGTATATATACGTACACATCACACACATACACATAGAAAACGAACAACATTAATAACAATAATAGTCAATGTAGTTTGGAGCTTAGTTGGAGGTTGCTGTGTTTAATAGCCTGATGGCTGTAGGGAAGATGCTGTTACTGAGCCTGGATGTCTATCTCCAGTGATATGGATCAGATTCAATCCTCTGCGGATAAAAGTGACTAATTTATTATAATCAGAAAACCAATTTTATTTCCAATGCAAATCTTTCGCAAATCTCCTTAAATCCTTTCAGCAAGAACGTGTGATCTGCCCAGACTCTGCAGCCTCCCATCAGTTGCAGTGTGTAACTGGTGGATTAGCGCAATCAATGCCCCTGGAAGCCTGCTGATCAGAGAGAGAGGTTGCCGCCAGACTATGGGCCGTACTTGCATTTCTATCTTAGAGCCCAGGAACGAAAGTGCTGGCCACTGCCCGGTCCATCGCGGCTACTGACCTCCCCACCATCGGAAGGGATCTACAGGAATCGCTGCCTCAAAAAAGGCAGCCAGCATCGTCAGAGACCATACACCACACCATCCTGAGCTGAGAAAATTGAGTGACAGTAATGGCAAATTATTTGAGTGCTTGCCAACAGTGTTTACTCATCATCATCATCAGTCTATGAAAGTAAGCATGCAGGTACTGCAGGCAGTGAAGAAAGCGGAGGGCACGTTGGCCTTTATAGCAAGAGTATAGGAGCAAAGAGGTCCTTCTGCAGTTGTACAGAGCCCTAGTGAGACCACACCTGGAGTATTGTGTGCAGTTTTGGTCCTTTAATTTGAGGAAGGGCATTCTTGCTATTGAGGGAGCCCAGCGTAGGTTTACAAGGTTAATTCCCGGGATGGTGGGATTGTCATATGCTGAGGGCTGGGCTTGTACACTCTGGAGTTTAGAGGGATGAGAGGGGATCTTATTGTAACATATAAGATTATTAAGGGTTTGGACACGCTAGAGGCAGGAAACATGTTCCCGAAGTTGGGGGAGTGTCAGTGGGACAGGCAGCATCTCCTAAGAGAAGGAATGGGTGACATTTCGGATCGAGACCCTTCTTCAGACTGAGACGGTGGAGTCAGTAGATATTTTTTAAGGCAGAAATAATTCGATTCTTGATGAGGACGGGTGTCAGGGGTTACGGGGAGAAGGCAGGAGAATGGGGTTAGGAGGGAGAGATAGATCAGCCATGATTGAACGACGGAGTAGACTTGATGGGTCGAATGGCCTAATTCTACTCCTATCACTTACATTCCTATGTTCAAGAAGGAACTGCAGATGCTGGAGAATTGAAGGTAGACAAAATTGCTGGAGAAACTCAGCGGGTGCGGCAGCATCTATGGAGCGAAGGAAATAGGCAACGTTTCGGGCCGAAACCCTTGGGTTTCGGCCCGAAACGTTGCCTATTTCCTTAAGGGTTTCGGCCCGAAACGTTGTCTATTTCCTTAAGGGTTTTCGGCCCGAAACGTTGCCTATTTCCTTAAGGGTTTCGGCCCGAAACGTTGCCTATTTCCTTAAGGGTTTCGGCCCGAAACGTTGCCTATTTCCTTAAGGGTTTCGGCCCGAAACGTTGCCTATTTCCTTAAGGGTTTCGGCCCGAAACGTTGCCTATTTCCTTAAGGGTTTCGGCCCGAAACGTTGCCTATTTCCTTAAGGATTTCGGCATAGAACATTGCCTATTTCCTTAAGAGTTTCGGCCCGAAACATTGCCTATATCCTTAAGGGTTTCAGCCCGAAACGTTGCCTATTTCCCTCGCTCCATAGATGCTGCTGCACCCGCTGAGTTTCTCCAGCATTTTGTGTCTGTCTTCGGTGTAAACCAGCATCTGCAGTTCCCCCCGACACACTTTGTGCGAAACTTTACTGTAACTTTCTGTGGGGTCTGGAGTTGCTTGATCTTTAGTGGGAGCTGGAAGCAACGGCATCTTCAGCTGCTGATTATTTGTCTTTCTCCTTGGCTGTGTCCACGCTCAGCTGTCAGTCCGTATCTCCTCCCCTCCGGCCCCCGACACCACCAACCCAGCTGTCCAAAGCACGAGTTAACAATTTGCTTTTGACTTCTGTCCTCTCGTTCCATCACCAGCTGTCCCCACCCGCAGCAGCTGATGTGGCTCTTGCTCGACTTTACAAAGTTCAAAGCATTCCGTCTCACCACAGATCGGAGACACCAGGTGTGACTCTCACTCTCACGACCAAGCCAGCCTCCGAACCTGCCCTGCCCTCAAGAAGGAGCTGCAGATGCTGGAAAATCGAAGGTAGACAAAAGTGCTGGAGAAACTCAGCGGGTGCAGCAGCATCTATGGAGCGATGGAAATAGGCAACGTTTCGGGTCGAAACCCTTCTGGAAATAGGGTTGCCTAGCAGCATCCATAGATGCTGAGCACCCGCTGAGTTACTCCAACTCTGTGAAACGTCACCTATCCATGGGTCTGCCTGAAAATGGTGCCCTTCTGGAAATAGGCAACGTTTTGGGCCGAAACCCAGAAGGGTTTCGGCCCGAAAACGTTGACTATTTCCTTAGCTCCATAAATGCTGCCTGACCCGCTGAGTTACTCCAGCACTCTGTGAAACGTCACCTATCCTTGTTCTCCACAGATGCTCCCTGACCCACTGAGGATGCTGCCTGACCCGCTGAGTTACTCCAGCACTTTGTGCCTTTCTTTGGCAAATCAGCATCTGCAGTTCCTTGCTTCTGCAATCTTTCTTCAGCTCCTTAGATGCTGCTGCACCTGCTGAGTTTCTCCAGCACTTTTGTCTACCTCCGAACCTGCCTAATTTTTACACCAAAGGCAGACACAGAAAGCTGGAGTAACTCAGCCCATCGGGCAGCATCTCTGGAGAGAAGGGAATATGGGCGGCAGAGATGCTGTCTGACCCGCTGAGTTTATCCAGCTTTTTGCGTCTATCTGGGGCTTAAAGCATCATCACAGTTCCTTCCCACACCGAATGTTTACACTGAAATCCTTACACCAAACATCACAGAACATAGAACAGTACAGGAGGAAGACAAAAATGCTGGAGAAACTCAGAGGGTGCAGCAACATCTATGGAGCGAAGGAAATAGGCAACGTTTCGGGCCGAAACCCTTCTTTAGACTTTTGCCTACTTTGAAGAAGTTCTCCTCCTCTCTCCGGAGACAGTTTCATGCCTACTTTATAGAACAGTACAGCACAGGAACAGGCCCTTCGACCCACAATGTCTGTCTTAGTCATAGAATCGTTGCCTTATGGAGTCATAGTGCAAAGTGGAAACAGGCCCAACTTGCCCACACCGGCCAACAATGTCCCATCTACACTAGTCCCACCTGCCTGCGTTTGACCAATGTCTCTCTAAACCTGTCATATGTGCACCTATCGAAATGTTTCTTAAACATTGCAATAGTTCCTGCCTCAACTAAACTCCTCTAGCAGCTTGTTCCATACATCCACTACTTTTTGTGTGGAAAAGTTGCCCCTCAGATTCCTATTAAATCTTTCCCCCTTCACCTTAAACCTAAGTCCTCTGGTTCTCGATTCCCCTGGCCTGGGCAAGAGACTCTGTGCATCTCCACAATCTATTTCTCTCAAGATCTTGTACATCTCTATAAGATCACCCCTCATCCTCCTGTGCTCCAAGGAATAGAGTCCTAGTCTGCCCAACCTCTCCCTGTTGCTCAGGTCCTCGTAAATCTGTTTTGCTCTTCACTCTTTCCAGCTAAATGGCAATTCTCTGGAACCCCTTTCACTTGTAAAGACCCCTCAGAGCCATCAGAAACCATTGACAAATCCCATGATTCCTTGCGTTTTCGGAATACCGAACTTGCTTCATAAAGGAGGACGTGGCACGGGGATACTTTGTAACATTGTCGGCGTCCTTTACCTAGCGACTCTTTGCATACCTTGGTTATGCGGAACAAAGAATTTCACTGTGACTACAGTATTCGCCAAGTTAATAAACCATTCATCCATTCACCGATGTTGGGGGAGTCCAGAACCAGGGGCCACAGTTTAAGAATAAGGAGTCAGCCATTTAGAACGGAGACGAGGAAACACTTTTTCTCATAGAGAGTGGTGAGTCTGTGGAATTCTCTGCCTCAGAGGGCGGTGGAGGCAGGTTCTCTGGATGCTTTCAAGGGAGAGCTAGATAGGGCTCTTAAAAATAGCGGAGTCAGGGGATTTGGGGAGAAGGCAGGAACGGGGTACTGATTGGGGATGTACAGCCATGATCACATTGAATGGGTGCTGGCTCGAAGTGCCAAATGGCCTATTCCTGCACCTATTGTCTATTGTCTATTGTTGAGACAAAGCATTGATCGCTGCGATGTGGGATGGAACTGCAGATGCTGGTTTACACCAAAGATAGGCACCAAAGGTAGGCACCTCCTGCACCTATTGTCTATTGTCAGTATTGAGATAGAGAAGGGCCAGGCCGTGAAGAAAAATATATTTGAAGAGGACAATGAGATGGTGACATTTCGGACATTGTAGGCCAACACAAATACTGTAAGCATCAAACAATAGCTCATAATAAATGGAGTCTTCCTTTACAGTTAGAGCCCGGTGCCACACGCAATAATAATGGCACATTATTTGAGTGCCTGCCAGCAGTGTTTACTCATTTTTGTTTGAACACCATTTCTCCTCTGGCAGATCCGAACCTATTCTTGGATCAAAACAAAGTGTGATACAAAAGTCAATGACCTATATTCGCATGTTTCCCAGCACTGGGCGTGACAATGAATGATGTCCCTCATAATGTTCAAGAAGGAACTGCAGATGCTGGAAAATCGAAGGTACACAAAATTGCTGGAGAAACTCAGCGGGTGCAGCAGCATCTATGGAGCGAAGGAAATAGGCAACGTTTCGGGCCGAAACCCTTCAGGAAGGAAATAGGTAACGTTTTGGGCCGAAACCCTTCTTCAGACTGATGGGGGGTGGGGGGGAAGAAGGAAGGAAAAGGGAAGGAGGAGGAGCCCGAGGGCGGGCGGATAGGAGGGTGGGAGGAGACAGCTAGAGGGTTAAGGAAGGGGAGGAGACAGCAAGGGCTAGCAAAATTGGGAGAAGTCAATGTTAATGCCATCCGGACGCATGGTCCCCAGGCGGAATATGAGGTGCTGTTCCTCCAATTTCCGCTGTTGCTCACTCTGGCAATGGAGGAGACCCAGGACAGAGAGGTCGGATTGGGAATGGGAGGGGGAGTTGAAGTGCTGAGCCACCGGGAGGTCAGCTTGGTTATTGCGGACTGAGCGGAGGTGTTCGGCGAAACGATCGCCCAACCTACGCTTAGTCTCCCCGATGTAAATCAGCTGACACCTAGAGCAGAGGATGCAGTAGATGAGGTTGGAGGAGATGCAGGTGAACCTTTGTCGCACCTGGAACGACTGCTTGGGTCATTATGTCTCTCATAATGTTCATCACTGGGATGAAGAGCAAGCAGAGTTCTAACCAGAGAGGAAGAGCTGACCCGAAACGTCGCCCCTTCCTTCCGTTTCTCCAGAGATGCTGCCTGTCCCGCTGAGTTAATCCAGCATTTTGTGTCTATCTTCATTTTTCTCTCCTGTTAGTATATTAACAGTTGGGTAGCAAGCAATCTAATTTCTTAACAGCAAATCACGGGAACGCCTGCCTGCATTGTGTATCCAGCTGTTTTCCCAGGGAGAAGATTCCCTGTCCCAAATGACCAAAAGCAGCTGGAAATTCCAACGCAAGTTGATCGAGTTCCCAAGCTCTGCGGTGGGGAAGAGGCATTGAATGGGAAAAGGCCACTGTGTATGTAGTGGATGGCCTGAGGGTGAGCATCACACATTTTTCCCATTGAGAGTAGGGAAGATTCAAACAAGGGGACATGACTTCAGAATTAAGGGGCAGAAGTTTAGGGGTAACATGAGGAGGAACTTCTTTACTCAGAGAGTGTTAGCTGTGTGGAATGAGTTTTTAGTGGAAGTGGTGGAGGCAGGTTCGATTTTATCATTTAAAAATAAATTGGATAGGTATTGTATTGTATTGTATTGTATTGTATATCTTTAGGGTTATTTCCTGAGTATTCAGGTACCCAGAGGAAAGGGGAAAAAAATTGTTCTCAACCAGTGTCCATTCAGGGCCGAAATGAAATAGAAATAAAAAATGCATATATCATGAACAATTTAACACTCTACTAAACATTAAATAGCCAATGACCGGCATTAAAAAAACAGTCTCTGCTGCAGTGAATTTGTGCGCGATACTTTCAGGGGGCAAAGTCCTTATTTAGCAGTCTTATAGCCTGTGGGAAAAAGCTGAGGAGCATCCTGCTGGTTTTGCAGCAAATGCTCCTGTACCTCTTCCCAGAAATGTGGATGGAGAAAATGTCATGCGATGGGTGGTAAGGGTCTTTGATGATGGAGATGGCTCTGCTGATACATCTCTTCCTGTATATTTCCAGCAGGAAGGGGAGTGGAGCGCCAATAATCCTGCTTGCGGTCTTCACAAGACTGTCTTGTTGGTGCCGTTTATGGAAGCTATTACCAGGAAGTAAGGTGCAATAATAATGTGCTATCGACAGTCCCCGTATAAAAAGTCCGTAGGGGTGTAGTGGGGGGGAGGCCTGCTTTAATAAAGTCTTCGGTTGGGGGTGTAGTCCTTTTTTGACCAGAGCTGTTTGTTGGTTGTGGAATAGGTCATCAGCGATGTAGTCCTAGGAACTTCATCTGCAGACCCTTTCCACATCAGCTCCGTCGATGTGCAGAGGTGTATGGTGTTGTTTTCCCGCCCTCCTGAAGTCAACCACCATCTCCTTAGTTTTTCCCACGTTAAGAATGAGGTTGTGGGATTTGCACCAACCTGTGAGCAGCTCCACCTCCATCCTGTACGCCGATTCATCATTGTTATAATGATGGGAAAGGAATGGAGGGTTATGGTCTGAGTGCAGGTAGATGGGACTAGGGGAAAATAATTGTTCGGCACGGACTTGTAGGGCCGAGATGACCTGTTTCCGTGCTGTAATTGTTATACGGTTAAATATTAAATAAACAATGAAGAGCATTTAAAAAAAAATCAAAATTGAAATATGGAGACACGGTGGTGCAGCGGTAGAGTTGCTGCCTCCTGGGCCTGTCCCACTTGGGCTATTTTTAGGCGGCTGCCGGTGACTGTCATAGTCATAGCAGGTCACCGGAAAACCAGCGACTGGACCCCCTTTTTGATATCAAATTTGAAATAGAATCATTACCTTAACAATAAAAAAATACGAAGTGACAACTCACGCCACCTGGCGACAACTACGACAGCACGTACGTCAGGAGAGGTCATTGGCATCAAGCCCACTGTCTCCGATTGTCTCCGAAAATTCTTTCAACGTGTTGAAAATGCAGCGGCGACTAGAAAGACGCCACGACTCTTTGGGCGAATGAGGAGACGACTCACGACCGTACAGGCGACACCACAGCTAGCGACCATGTGGCCACAGCCTAGTCGCCTGTGGTCGCCTAAAAAATCGCCTTAGTGGGACAGGCCTGTCACAGCGCCAGATACGCGGGTTCCACCCTGACTACGGGTGCTGTCCGTACGGAGTTTGTACCTTCTCCCCGTGACCTGCGTGGGTTTTCTCTAAGATCTTCAGTTCCCTCCAAATACCTGCAGGTTTGTAGGTTGATCGGCTTGGTGTAAAATGTAAATTGCCCCTAGTGCGTAAACCAGGCATCCCGACCCGAAATGTCACCTATGCCTTTTCTCCAGAGACGCTGAGTTACAGGAACTTGACCAGTTCCTTTTGTGCCTGGAGTGAAGAGAACTGTCTCATCCTGAACACAACTAAGACTAAAGAGATGGTGGTTAACTTTGGCAGGTCCAAGCTCCCCCTTCAGCCGGTCAACGCTGCTGGGGCTGACATTGAGGTGGTGCAAACATATAAATACCTTGGAGTGCACCTTGATAACAAACTGGACTGGTCTGTCAACTCTGACTCCCTCTACAAAAAAGGCCGGAGCAGGCTCTTTTTCCTCAGAAGGCTCAAATCCTTCAATGTGTGTAATGACATGCTGCACATGTTTTACAACACTGTGGTTGCAAGTGTTATTTTCTACGCTGTTGTCTGCTGGGGCAACAGCATTAGTGCAAAAAACAACAAGAAGCTGGTCAAACTGGTTAAACGAGCTAGCTCAGTGCTGGAGGGGAGAGTAGACTCTGGGATGGATGGATGTGCTTGAGAGGCGTATGAGGCACAAGGTGCAGCTCATCCTGAAAACCCCCGGGCATCCCCTCCATGTAATTGTGGACTCGGAACAACAACCAGCTCCTCTCCCTGCCCTGTAGAACGGAGCGGTTCAGGAGATCCTTCACCCCTGCAGCCATTAGATTTTTACAATTCAGACCGCTAGGCTGTAGGGGGGATGCATTCTTGCAATTTTTAATTTTTAATTGTTAATTATTGGTCTTTTTAAGTATTTATTGCTCTCAGGTCGTGTCCACAGTGTATGTTATGTATTTTCTGTCTGCGTTAGTTTTGAATCGGTGGGTTTGTTGGTTGGGGGCTTCTGGACATCTGAATTTCCCTGAGGGGATCAATAAAGTATTTATTATTATTATTATTATTATTATTATTATTATTATTATTATTATTATTATTATTATTCCAGCTTTTTGTGTTGAAACCAACATCTGCAGTTGCCCGACTAAACTAATCTAAACTAAACTAAACTAATCTAAAATCTACTAAACTAAACTAAACTAAACTAATCTAAACACTGCCTACTTAAATATTCTGCCTACAACTGTGTATTTACAACAAGCTGCCTGAGTTAAATTCCGTCTTTTGCTGTGCTTTGATCTTCATATTTGTTAGGGGAAAATTAAAATGTTGCAGTACTTCGGCATAACGCAACACAATCATAGTCTCAAGTGAAATCAATCACTTTTAAATATAAACATGTCACTTGCTGCTTCAGTCACTACTGCACGGTAACAAAAATCAAAGAAACCACATCAAATGATCAGCTTTTTAAAAGCAGGTTCAGGTCTGATTTATGCTCCATGTCCCGTCGCCAAACGTGAGATTTAATCAGCGTGCAATTAATGTTGAACACGTGAATTGAAACCCTCATCAAAAAAAGTATCGCGTTTCAAATTGTCACTTCTGATTATTGGAGCTGTGTGTGCTTGCGTGCAGAAATGCGGGTCACACATCAATGAGGAGTAAATATCTTTGAGTTGCTACCTGTCTCTCCACAGAAACGTCACAACAAGAAAGCCACTTCAATTGATACAGCGACTTTAAAAGAAGCAAAAATATCTCAAAGCCCTTTACAGAGTTGTCATCTGGAAAAGGCATATTTCCCAGGCCACACCAGGGTGTTTAAAAAAAATATATATATATATATATATAGGAGGGAACTGCAGATGCTGGTTTAAACCAAAGACTCAGTCTGAAGAAGGGTCTCGACCCGAAACGTCCCCATTCCTTCCCTCCAGAGATGCTGCCTGTCCCGCTGAGTTACTCCAGCTTTTTGTGTCTATTTCTATATCTATATATATATCGACTTGATCAAAGGCGGAGGTTTTAAACGATGGGGAGGGGAGGTCTAGAGTTGGAATTCGAGGCCAGAACCAGGGCAGCACGGTGGTGCAGCGGTAGCGTTGCTGCCTCACAGCCCCAGAGACCATGGATCGATCCCGACTACGGGCGCTGTCTGTATGGAGTTTGTGCCTTCTTCCCGTGACCTGCGTGGGTTTTCGCCGAGATCTTCAGTTTCCTCCCACAACTCCAAACACATACAGGTTTGTAGGTTAATTGGCCTGGTACAAATGTAAAATTGTCCCTAGTGTGTGTAGGACAGTGCTAGTGTGTGGGGGTCGCTGGTCGGCAGCGACTCGGTGGGCCGAAGGGCCTGTTCCACGCTGTATCTCTAAACTAAAACTAAAAACAAAATTGTGGACAAACCAGAAACTCTGGTTGGACAGGACAGGTCAGAGCGTGAACATTGAACGCTACATTCAACATTCTACATTCAACAACTAAGTTACAGAGATAGGTTGAGTAAGTTAGGTCTTTATTCTCTGGAGCGCAGAAGGTTAAGGGGGGACTTGATAGAGGTCTTTAAAATGATGAGAGGGATAGACAGAGTTGATGTGGACCAGCTTTTCCCTTTGAGAATAGGGAAGATTCAAACAAGAGGACATGACTTCAGAATTAAGGGACAGAAGTTTAGGGGTAATATGAGGGGGAACTTCTTTACTCAGAGAGTGGTAGCGGTGTGGAATGAGCTTCCAGTGGAAGTGGTGGAGGCAGGTTCATTGGTATCATTTAAAAATAAATTGGATAGGCATATGGATGAGAAGGGAATGGAGGGCTATGGTATGAGTGCAGGCAGGTGGGACTAAGGGAAAAAAAAGTTGTTCGGCACGGACTTGTAGGGCCGAGATGGCCTGTTTCCGTGCTGTAATTGTTATATATGGTTATATGGTTATTCCATACAGATGCCGTCCAAAACACTAATCAATCTTTTTTATTGCAGAGACTTTAGAAAAATGCTTGAAGTGAATAGCATCTGCAGTTATTTGCCTTTGGATCAATAATAACGTGGATGTACAGAGAAGCAGAGGAGCTAGGTTTAAGTGGAGACCCCTGTGAAGTTATAGAAATCAATATGCATACCACGAGACTTCCCAAACGAATGAAGATTGAATATTGATTTCTCCAACTTCAAGTATCCCTCTCTCTCCATCCCTCCCCCATCCAAGTCACACCAGCTTCTCGTTCTCACCTAGCAAACACCTCTCCTGCCCATTGCCCTGTTTTCTTTACCATCGCTACTGTTTTTGCATATCTTTCATTCATTGTTCTTTATCTCTCTACATCACTGTCTATGTCTCTCGTTTCTCTCTCTCCCTTGACCAGTCTGATGAAGGGTCTCAACCCCAAACGTCACCCATTCCTTCTCTCCAGAGACGCTGCCCGTCCCGCTGAGTTACTCCAGCACTATCTTCGGATTAAACCAGCATCTGCAGTTCCTTGCTACGCATAGGTTTGAGGGGAGATTGGAAAGAAGTAATAGGAACCTGAGAGGCAATTTTTTCACACAGAGGGTTGTGTATGGAATTAGCTGCCAGAGGAGGTAGTTGAGGCTGATACTAAAACAGCATTTAAAATATACTTGGACAGATACATGGATAGGAAAGGTTTAAAGGGATATGGACCAAATGCAAGCAGGTGGGACTAGCTTAGATGGGGCATCTAGGTTTACATAGGCAATAGTTGCAGGAGTAGGCCATTCGGCCCTTCGAGCCAGCACCACCATTCACAGTGATCATGGCTGACGAGTTGGGACTGTTTTTGTGTGGCATGGTTATCACTCAAATAAGATATTGTTAATATTCTTTGCCCCAGTCTGAAGAAGAGTCTTGACCCGAAATGTCACCTACCCATATTCTCCGGAATTGCTGTCTGTCCCGTTGAGTTACACCAACAATTTGTTCATTGTTTTTCACCCTCCCCTAATTTAAGAACGTGCAAACTCTGCACGGACAGCACCTGTGGTCAGGATCGAACCCGGGTCTCCGGCGTTGTAAGGCAGCAACTCTAACGCAGCGACACCAAGGGTTTTGACTTTGAATTTTGGGATGTTTATATTCCTTGATCATCCCGTTCAGAAATTGGCTGTAAATCCTGGGCTTCTAATAGAATGTATTTGTTTGTTTCACATCACGCAAAGCCTTGCCTGAGGTTAATTCATCTCTATCGCTTAATAAGCATGCGATGCCCTTCGCTAATGATCTGTAGAAGCCTTAAGCTCCACTTAAATGAGGAAGTGAATGGATATCTCAATCAATGCCATTAATTCACTGCATTACAGCTCCTCGCCTATTACAAGAGCAAGCAGTTGAGGAATTAAAATGCTGTTTGCCGATTAAGGATGTTTGATGCATATTTTCATTTCATATACTTTGCTGCAAACTCAGAGGAGAACGTGCGTCCCCTCCATCGGATTCACGTGTAACGATGCCAAACAAGGGCGGCACTGTGGCGCAGCGGGCAGAGTTGTTGCCTCACAGCGCCAGAGACCCGGGTTCGATCCCGACTACGGGCGCTGTCCGCACGGAGTTTGCATGTTCTCCCCGTGATCTGCGTGGGTTTTTTCCAGAATCTTCGTTTTCCTCCCACACTCCAAAGACGTACAGGTTTGTAGTTAATTTGGCTTGGTGTAAATGTAAATTGTCCCCCGGTGTGTGCAGGATAGTGTTAGTGTGTGGGGATCGCTGGTCGATGTGTCCGAAGGGCCTGTTCCTCTGCTGCTTCTATGAACTAAACTAAACTAAACTAAATTAAAGATAGACACAAAAAACTGGAGAAACTCAGCGGGACAGGCAGCATCTCTGGAGAGAAGGAATGGGTGACGTTTTGGGTCGAGACCCTCCTTCCAAGAAATGATCTCGACCCGAAACGTCACCCATTCCTTCTCTCCCGAGATGCAGTTTGACTGGCTGAGTTTCTCCAGCATTTTGTGTCTATCTTTGGTGTAAACCCACATCTGCAGTTCCTTCTTAAACTAATTCCCAGTGCCGTTGTGTTTAAGAAAGAACTGCAGATGCTGGAAAAATCGAAGGTACCTGTTCATCGAGGAGACCAAACGCAGACTCGGTGAATGATTCGCTAAACACTTATGCCGGCCCGTCAAGGGCTACAAGATCTCATGATTGTCAACCATTGCAATTCCCATTCCCACATTGTCCTTCCTGTCCTGGCCATAAGTCCTGCATGTTCAGCACCTTCTGCTGTATAATTGAGTGCTGCTTACACAAAGGTGACCCTTGAAGTGGCTCGCTGTTATTGCAAATGTAGCACGTGTCAGATCATGCATGTCCAATTTTATAAGTACTCCTTAGGCAGCGGGTGGCGAATCTATGGAATTCTTTGCCAAAGAAGGCTGTTGAGGGCCAAGTCAGTGGATATTTTTAAGGCAGATAAATAGATTCTAGATTAGTGCGGGTGTCAGCGGTTATGGGGAGAAGGCAGGAGAATGGGGTTAGGAGGGAGAGATAGATCAGCCATGATTGAATGGTGGAGTAGACTTGATGGGCCGAATGGCCTAATTCTACTCCAATCCCTTATGACCTTATGACTTTAGAACAAGTAGTGGAAAGAGAAAAAACCCAAAAGGTCAGAAGAGTATCACGGCATAACAGTTGGAGAAAAAAGTCTAAAGTCCACAATGAGACGTATTGGTCCATACTAGGGCCATTCATCAGACAGACACCAAAAGCTGGAGTAACTCAGCGAGTCAGACAGAAGAAAAGGAATAGTTGACGTTTTGCGTCGAGACCCTTCCCGAAATGTCATTTATTCCTGCTCTCCAGAGCTGCTGCCTGTCCGGCTGAGTTACTCCAGATTTTTGTGCCTATCTTCGGTTTAAACCAGCACCTGCAGTCCTTCCTACACCATGCCGTAGACTTCACCTTGGACTTTACTTTACAGATACATGATGGTACAAGCCCTTCTGCGTATCGAGTCCGCGCCGACCAGCGACCACCCGTACACCAACAATACCCCAACCACTAGGTGCAATTTATCCTGGGATCATTCTCATAAACCTCCTCTGGATCCTCTGGCCTGACCCAGTGCCTTATAGAGCCTCAGCAATACATCCCTGTTTTCGTATTCTTATCCTCTTGAAATCGGTGTCAACTGCTCTACATCGGCGAGACCAAGCGCAGGCTTGGCGATCGCTTCGCCCAACACCTCCGCACAGTTTGCATTAACCAACCTGATCTCCCGGTGTGACCTTTCTGTCCTGGGCCTCCTTCATGGAGGAGCAGCATCTCCTATTCCACTTGGGTAGTTTACACCCCATTGGTTTGAACATCGATTTCTCCAATTTCAGGTAGTCCTTGCTTTCTCCCTCCTTCCCCTCCCCTTCCCAGCTCTCCCACAGCCCACTGTCTCCATCTCTTCCTTTTTTTTGCCTGCCCCCCCCCACCCATATAACCATATAACCATATAACAATTACAGCACGGAAACAGGCCATCTCGGCCCTACAAGTCCATGCCGAACAAATTTTTTTCGCCTTAGTCCCACCTGCCTGCACTCATACCATAACCATCCATTCCCTTCTCATCCATATGCCTATCCAATTTATTTTTAAATGATACCAATGAACCTGCCTCCACCACTTCCACTGGGAGCTCATTCCACACCGCTACCACTCTCTGAGTAAAGAAGTTCCCCCTCATGTTACCCCTAAACTTCTGTCCCTTAATTCTGAAGTCATGTCCTCTTGTTTGAATCTTCCCTACTCTCAAAGGGAAAAGCTTGTCCACCCCCCCGGACATCAGTCTGAAGAAGGGTCTCAACCCGAAACGTCACCTATTCCCTCGCTCCATAGACGCCGCCTCACCCGCTGAGTTTCTCCAGCATTTTTGGCTACCTTCTCTTGAAACAAATGCTCACACTAAACGCCATGGGTCTGCAATGCTGCAGGTTTAGCGAGGGCTTCAAGCAGCGTAATGCAGGGGGATGTACCTGTGGAGCTTATTCTTGGCAATCCTCTTAATTACTCTAATATGAAGATCACACGTTGAGAAATCTTGGAGAAAAATGTTATTGCTACTTGCATTTTCACTGCCATCTCCAGCATCTCCCCAATTAACACTTCGTATTTACCAAGTAAAATAATTTTCCTGACGAAAAAAAAGGGGGCGTTCCATGAACAAAAGACGTCTCGAATCCCAATCGCAGTGGAGCATTTAGAACCATGCAGCGCGGAATTTATTTTCTATGTTTCTACAGGCACGGATTATTGATTAGGGACGATCAGCCATGATCGCAATGAATGGCGGTGCTGGCTCGAAGGGCCAAATGGCCTCCTCCTGCACCTATTTTCTATGTTTCTATGGAAACAGGACCTTCACCCGGTGGCGTAGCAGTAGAGTTGCTGCCTCACAGCGCCAGAGACACGGGTTCGATCCCGACTACGGGCGCTGTCTGTACGGAGTTTGTTCGTTCTCCCCGTGACCTGCGTGGGGTTCCTCTGATATCTTCGGTTTCCTCCCTCACGCCAAAGATGCACGGATTTGAAGGTTAATTAGAAAATAGGTGCAGGAGTAGGCCATTCGGCCCTTTGAGCCAGCACCACCATTCAATATGATCATGGCTGATCAATATGATCATGGCTTGGTATAAATGTAAAATTGTCCCTAATATGTGTTGGATAGCATTAGTGTGCTGGGATCATTGGTCGGCACAGACTCGATGGGCCGAAGTGCCTGTTTTCACTCTGTATCTCTAAACTAAACTAAACTAAAAATGCCCCAAACTTGCCCACACCAGCCAACATGTCCTAGCTACACTAATCCCACCTGCCTGAGTTTGGCCCACATCCCTCTAAACCTGTCCTATCCATGTACCTGTTTAACTGTTTCTTAAATGTTGGGATAGTCCCAGCCTCAACTATCTCCTCTGCCAGCTCGTTCCATACACCCACCAATGCAGCGAGTTGTGGACGCAGCCCAGACCATCACACAAACCAACCTCCCTTCCATTGACTCCATCTACGCCTCACGCTGCCTCGGCAAGGCCAGCAGCATCATCAAGGACCAGTCTCACACTAGCCACTCTCCCATCGGGCAAAAGGTACAGAAGTGTGAAAACAAACGCACACCTCCAGATTCAGGGACAGTTTCTTCCCAGCTGTTATCAGGCAACTGAACCATCCTACCACAACCAGAGAGCGGTCCTGAACTACTATCTACCTCATTGGTGACCCTCGGACTATCCTTGAGTGGACTTTACTGGATGTACCTTGCACTAAACGTTATTCCCTTATCATGTATCTGTACACTGTAAATGGCTCGATTGTAATCATGTATTGTCTTTCTGCTGACTGGTTAGCACGCAACAGAAGCTTTTCACTGTACCTCGGTACACGTGACAATAAACTAAACCGTAAACAGTAAATAGACACAAAATGCTGGAATAACTCAGCAACTTTGGAGAGAAGGAATGGGTGACATTTCGGGTGAAGACTTCTTCAGACTCCATTCTACATTTTTCTTGATCTCTCGTTTTCACACCCCACCCTTCCTTATCTCTGTACGTCCCTCTCCGCTGACTCTCAGTCTGAATAAGGATCTCGAGCCGAAAATCCACCCATTCCTTCTCTCCAGAGATGCTGCCAGTCCCCCTGAGTTACTCCAGCACTTTGTGTCCATGTTCGGCTGAAACCAGCATCTGCAGTTCCTTCCTGCATGCGTCAACTGTAAATATTGCCCCAGGTTGCTGACTGAAGATGGCAGCCGGGATAAAATCCAACAGAATACTTTAGCTTCAACTTTGCACACATTTAACACCTTCGCCAACTCGAGCCACAACAGAGTTTACAGACAGTCAAAAACGGGAACAAACACCCCCATGATCAGCAGCAGCAGCAGCAGCAGCAGCATATGTTATGCTTGCGGCATGTTATTGCAGTGTTGCACTCCGAAACAAAATAGCTGGAACATCAAACAACAGTTTCTACCGATGTGGGTGGCGCATGGAGACACGAAAAAATCCGAAGAGTTCACACCCCCAACATACAGTGAGGAATCTGGTTCACAGGGCTTCTAATGAACCTATTGATATTGGATGTGAAGTTAACTGTTAAATCACTGCAGAGTAGTATATGACTGCCTCCTGGGAAACCTCTGTTCTAATTGATACAGCAGATTGAGCAGCTTTTGCAGTGGGTATATCTGTAGCCTGAAAAATTACAAAATGCTTATGAAACTTCATTTTTTTTTTAAATTTCAGTTGGTGACATATGATAAATGTATGCATTTGAAAAATGAGACTTGAAATGTTAAGGAACTTAAAATCTGAATTGTTGCACCTCCAAAAAAAAACAAAAAAAAAAAAAAACATACAGTGAGGAAACAGGCCCTTCGGCCCACCGAGTCCGTGCCGACCAGCGATCCCCGCACACTAGCACTATCCTGCACACACTAGGGACAATTTACTATTATACCAAGCACATCATATTTCACTTAGGCAACTTAGAACCCAGCGGATAGACACAAAAAGCTGGAGTAACTCAGCGGGACAGGCAGCATCTCTGGAGAGAAGGGATGGGTGACGTTTCGTGTCGAGACCCTTCGTCAGACTAATAAAGAAGGGTCTCGACCCGAAACGTCACCCATTCCTTCTCTCCAGAGATGCCGCCTGTCCCACTGAGTTACTCCCGGTTTTTGTGTCTATCTTCGATATAGATACAAATCTATGTTACGCACACCTCCAGATTCAGGGACAGTTTCTTCCCAGCTGTTATCGAGCATCTGAACCATCCCACCACAACTTGCGAGCGGTCCTGAACTACTATCTACCACCTCATTTGTGACCCTCGGACTATCTTTGATCAGGCTTTACAGGGTTTACCTTGCACTAAACGGTAGACACAAAATGCTGGAGTAACTCAGCGGGACAGGCAGTATCTCTGGAGAGACCCTTCTTCCCAGAGGTATGATTATGGATTTCTCTAACTTCAAGTAACTCTTGCTTTCCCTCTCTCTCTGTCCCTCCCCCACCCTAGTTTCACCATCCTCTTGATTCATTTCACTGTTTGTATGCCTCGTGGTCACCTTCCCCGCAGCCAACAATAAACCATTCGACATTTCCTTGAGCATTGTCTGCTTTGATCTGCCCTTTTCACACCTCACCCATATCTGTAAACTCCCTCTCCCCTGACTTCCAGTCTGAGGAAGAGCCTCGACCCGAAACGTCACCCATTCCTTCTCTCCAGGGATGCTGCCTGTCCCGCTGAGTTACTCCAGCATTTTGTGTCTGCCTTCAGCCTGCAATAAATAAGGGGTGAGCCATTTGGAACGGAGATGAGGAGAAACTTTTTCACCCAGAGAGTTGTGAGTGTATGGAATTCTCTGCTTCAGAAGGCAGTGGGGGCTAATTCTCTGGATGCTTTCAAGAGATAGTTGGATGGAGCTCTTAAAGATAGCGGAGTCAGGGGATATGGGGAGAAAGCAGGAACAGGGTACTGATTGGGGATGATCAGCCGTGATCACAGTGAATGGCGGTGCTGGTTCGAAGGGCCGAATGGCCCCCTCCTGCACCTATTGTCCATTGTCTGTTGTACGTCTTTGGAGAGTGGGATTAAACCGGCGATCCTGGTGATAACACACGCATGTCACGGGGAGACCATATAAACTCTGTACAGACAAGCACCCGTAGTCAGGATCGAACCCAGGTCACTATTTTTAGTATATGCGCATTTTTAAGGCGGGGGATGATAGATTCTAATGTCAGGGGTTATGGGGAGAAGGCTGGAGAATGGGGTTGAGAAGGAAAGATAAATCAGCCATGATTGAATGGCGGTGTAGACTTGATGGGCCGAATGGCCTAATTCTACTCCTGTAACATGAATTTATTAACATATGAACTATGTACAGCTCGTCACGTCTCCACTATAGCGGCGATTGTACCTTAATCATCACGTCCTCCTTATGCCAACAGGAAGAGGTTCAAACCTTTCATTCCAGCAGCATCAATGGAACATAAATTTTTATGAATGTGGAGATTGTTCTGAGTAAAAGATAATATGGGATGATTTAAAAATAACCAAGCACAATAAAAAATGCTTAAATGTCAGCTGCTTTAAGGGGACTTTAAAAGTGAACTATAACTCGGCAGATGGTGAGTGGTAGAAAATATTATATGATTCAGTTGAGGGAAAAATTAGCGCTTTGAACTTATAAGTCAAATATTAAGCAGCTATAGTTCTGCAGTGTTTAGTTTAGTTTAGTGATAGTTCAATGGGGAAACAGGCCCTTCAGCCCACCGAGTCCGCACCAACCAGCAATTCCCCCGCACACTAACACTATCCTACACACACTAGGGACAATTTACATTTACACCAAAGCCAATTAACCTACAAAGTTCCACGTCTTTGGAGTGTGGGAGGAAACCGAAAATCTCGTGGAAAACCCACGAGGTCACGGGGAGAACGTGCAAACTCTGCACAGACAGCACCCTAGGTCGGGATTGAACCCGGGTCTCGGGCGCTGTGAGGCAGCAACTCTACCGCTGTGCCATTGTGCTCCTGCAGATGTTAACATCACTGCAGATTTTAACATCTCCATTGAGTATTCTTTTATTTTGAAGAAAGAAATCTTAAAAGATAATGATATGTAATGAGACTAATGAGAGATACAGAGCAGAAACAGGCCCATTGAGTTCAGATAGGTTAAGTTTTAGGTTGGGACATTTCATCAGACAGCTCAACTTGAAGATGGGTCCCGACCCGAAACGTCACAGACGGATTCCTGCGATGTCAGGACTTTCATATGAAGAAAGACTGGATAGACTCGGCTTGTACTCGCTAGAATTTAGAAGATTGAGGGAGGGATCTTAGAGAAACTTACAAAATTCTTAAGGGGTTGGACAGGCTAGATGCAGGAAGATTGTTCCCGATGTTGGGGAAGTCCAGAACAAGGGGTCACACAGTTTAAGGATAAGGGGGAAATCTTTTAGGACCGAGATGAGGAAAACTTTTTTCACACAGAGAGTGGTGAATCTGTGGAATTCTCTGCCACAGAAGGTAGTTGAGGCCACAGTTCATTGGCTATATTTAAGAGGGAGTTAGATGTGGCCCTTGTGGCTAAAGGAATCAGGGGGTATGGAGAGAAGGCAGGTACAGGGTACTGAGTTGGATGATCAGCCATGATCATATTGAATGGCGGTGCAGGCTCGAGGGGCCGAATGGCCTACTCCTGCATCTATTTTCTATGTTTCTATGTCACCCGTCCTATTTCTCCAGAGATGCTGCCTGACCCGCTGAGATGCTCCAGCACTTTGTGTATCTATCTTGGGTATAAACCAGCATTTGCAGTTCCGTTCCACACATTCTGCCCGTTCCATGTTAGTTTGGAATTTAATCTGTTCTAATTAAAAAGGTTAATGCACAGCATTGAGTCCTTTATCGCTCCATTAATGAGCCTTGAAGTGCTCATTAAAAATTGGTGTGTCTATTAATGAGGGGAATGATCAGCGCACTGATTCCACCAGTTGAAAATCTCCAGGTTGCTTCAGCCGCGGAAAATGTTTGTTGTCCTATTTTTGTGTAAAGGTGACACGGTGGCGCAGCGGTAGAGTTGCTGCCTCACAGCAACAGAGACCCGATCCCTGACTACGGGCGCTGTCTGTACGGAGTTTGTACATTCTCCTTGGGATCGTGTGGGTTTTCTCTGGGTGCTCTGGTTTCATCCCACACTCCAGGTTTGCAGATTAAATGGCTTCTGTAAGTTCAAGTTCAAGTGAGTTTATTGTCATATGTCCCTGTATAGGACAATGAAATTCTTGCTTTGCTTCAGCACACAGAACATAGTAGGCATTTACTACAAAACAGATCAGAGTGTCCATATACCATTATATAAATATATATACACACATGAACAAATAAACTGATTAAGTGCAAATAACAGATAATGGGTTATTAATGATCAGAGTTTTGTCCGAGCCAGGTTTAATAGCCTGATGGCTGTGGAGAAGTAGCTATTCCTGGACCTGGTTGTTTCAGTCTTCAGGCTCCTGTACCTTCTACCTGAAGGTAGCAGGGAGATGAGTGTGTGGCCAGGATGGTGTGGGTCTTTGATGATGCTGCCAGCCTTTTTGAGGCAGCGACTGCGATAAATCCCCTCGATGGAAGGAAGGTCAGAGCCGATGATGGACTGGGCAGTGTTTACTACTTTTTGTAGTCTTTTCCTCTCCAGGGCGCTCAAATTGCCGAAGCAAACCACGATGCAACCGGTCAGCATGCTCTCTACTGTGCACCTGTAGAAGAGATGTAAATTGTGCCTAGTACATGGGATAGATCTAGTGGGGTAGACATCAAAAGCTGGTGTAACTCAGTGGGTCAGACGGCATCTCTGGAGAAAAGGAATAGGTGACGTTTCGGGCAGAGACCCTTCTTCTTGATCTAGTGTATGAGGCGATCGCTGGTTGGTGTGGACTAGGTGGGTCGAAGGGCCTGTTTCCATGCTGTATCTCCAAACTAAACTGAGCTAAAATTACCTGAATTTAAATTCCACAATCACCTGCCTCTGATTCGAACTTGGGCCTCTGGATTGTTGTTGATGCAACTCACCAAACAGTCTGAAGAAGGGTCTCGACCCAAAACGTCACCCATTCCTTCTCTCCAGAGATGCTGCCTGTCCCGCTGAGTTACTCCAGCATTTTGTGTCCACCCTCAGACTATATTCAATTGCACTTTACTGGATTTATCCTGCATTGGACGTTATTCCCTGATCATGTTTGAGGGGGGATCTTATAGAAAGTTACAAAATTCTTAAGGGGTTGGAAAGGCTAGATGCGGGAAGATTGGTCCCGATGTTGGAGAAGTCCAGAACAAGGGGTCACAGTTTAAGGATAAAGGGGGAAGTCTTTTAGGACCGAGATGAGAAAAAAAAATTCACACAGAGAGTGAAGAATCTGTGGAACTCTCTGCCACAGAAGGTAGTCGAGGCCAGTTCATTAGCTATATTTAAGAGGGAGTTAGATGTGGCCCTTGTGGCTAAAGGGATCAGGGGGTATGGAGAGAAGGCAGGTACAGGATACTGAGTTGGATGATCAGCCATGATCATATTGAATGGCGGTGCAGGCTCGAAGGGCCGAATGGCCTACTCCTGCGCCTATTTTCCATGTTTCCATGTTTCTATGTGTCTGTACAGTGTGGACGGCTCAATTGTAATCATGCATTGTCTTGCCACTGACTGGTTGGCACGCAACAAAAGCTTTTCCCTATACCTCGGTACACGCGACAATAAACTAAACTGAACTCACAAACTTCAAAGGTAAAGCTGTAGTCAAATGGAAATTTAACTGCACATGAATATCTAATGCCCCTGTCCCACTTAGGAAACCTGAACGGAAACCTCTGGAGAATTTGCGCCCGACCCAAGGTTTCCGTGCGGTCCCCGGAGGTTTTTGTCAGTCTCCCTACCAGCTTCCACTACCTGCAACCTCCGGCAACCACCTGCAACCTCCGGGAACCGCAAAGAAACCTTGGGTGGGGCGCAAAGTCTCCAGAGGTTTGCGTTCAGGTTTCCTAAGTGGGACAGGGGCATTAGGGCGGGAAATATGATTGTCACATCGCAGTACTTCTTGGATAGCATAAGCTATGTAAAAATTGTAAAAGTGAGATCCAAAATCCATTAACAAATGCAAATATTTTGGCACAACAGAATTTCGCATTTCCTCCGGTTATTTTGAGCTTCTTTTTGAGTTGGTGCTCAAATAGAAATGTTTCAGCTATGAATGTGAATCGGTCTTGGCGATGTCGGGCTCTTTTCCAATTATCTTCTCGTTATCAATCTCTGTCTCTCACCGGCAATCTCGTTTTGCTTCCAGTCCACATATTCCCACAAGGCCCAACTTCCAAATGAAGCCACATATTAAGGCATTCCCTTCAGCCTAAATTAACAAGTATCTCGAAATGGATTTAATCTCAGCTGACGACCTTTAACTCTTTCAAATCTCATCAGTGTCTCCTCAAATCAACACTGATGGATTCTAATGACATCAGGCAAACAGTTAAAACACTTTCTCCTTCAAAGGATTGAATCAAGTATGGATTTGTTTCTTTGAGCACCCGGGGATCCCTGTTTGGCAAGAATATGTCTGAACCCACCTTTACATTCGAGCTAATGGCTGCAATCTAAAGCAACTTACAAACATTAAGTCTTCAACGACTTTTCATGATCAGGAAATCAATTCTGATCTTCTAACTTTAACTTAACTTAAGGCAAATTATTTGCACCAACATCTTCTCTCTACCCCTCCGTAATCCCATTACCCTCTCTCCCCACATTATCTCCTGAAGCCATTGACCTTTCGATGTCCACTGTCTCCGTCAATGAAGATGATGTGGTTGTTGGTACATGGTACACAGCAAGATCCCAGGAACTGAAGAGTATTTCTCTCACACGCCTCCGGACATCGTAAGAAACGTTTCCAACATTATACTAGGTGGCACGGTGGTGCAGCGGTAGTTTCGCTGCCTTACAGCGCCAGACACCCGGATTTGATCCTAACTATAGATGCTGTCTATGGACTACAAGCGCTGTCTGTATAGAAACATAGAAACATAGAAACATAGAAATTAGGTGCAGGAGTAGGCCATTCGGCCCTTCGAGCCTGCACCGCCATTCAATATGATCATGGCTGATCATCCAACTCAGTATCCCGTACCTGCCTTCTCTCCATACCCCCTGATCCCCTTAGCCACAAGGGCCACTTATGGCTAAGGGGATATATATTTGATATATTTACAAAGCTTTTCAAGTCAAGAATAGAACCCAAAACGGAATGGATTATATTTGGAATAATAGGAGAAGATACCAACTTAAATAAAGATCAAAATGTTTTTTTAAATTATGGGTTAATAATTGGAATGAAATTGATACTTAAATTTTGGAAAAATACAACCATACCAACCGTTAAAATGTGGATTAGGAATATGATGGACATAGCACGCCTTGAAGAAATGAGACTCCGACTAATAGATAAATATGACCAATTCTTAAGGAGTTGGTCTCCTTTCATCGACTTTTTGGAATCATGTGATGCAGCAGTACCGTAAAGATTGCTGAGTTTATACCTTCTCCCCTTTCTCCTCGTGACCTGCGTGGGGTTTTCTCCGGGTGCTCCAGTTTCTTCCCGCACTCCAAAGACCGAAAGGATTGCAGGTTAATTCATTGGCTTTGGTAATATTCGTACATTGCTCCTTGTGTGCAGCAGAACGCTTGTGTACGGAGTGATTGCTGGTCGGCACGGACTCAGTGGGCTGAAGGCCCTATTTACATGTTGTATCTCTGATGCCACTGTGTCTCTGAAGAGACAGATGACTCTTCACATTCTCAATGCAAGCATTTAATGTGATTTTTTGGGGAGGAAAGCACAACCGCAAATGACTGTCAATCTGACAGATACATGGTGAAAGCAAAGTGACATAAATATCAATAACAATAATAGAATCTATTGCACTTCTGTTGAAACTTGATAACTGAATCTAACTGCAGCACAGATATCACCCCATCCCCAGGTGATGGATTCTGTTGGGTTCTCAGTAAGGCTGCTCTTCACATTATAGCAGCCTGCCCTAGCATAATGCTAGCATTTAATCTGACGGAATTAGTCCTCCTGACCCCTGGAGATATTGGTGTCAGAGGTTTATAAGGTCATAAGTGATAGGAGAAGAATTAGGCCATTCGGCCCATCAAGTCCGATAATTACGAAGGGAAGCTATCCAAGAATATAAAGGAGGATAGTAAAAGCTTCTTTAGGTATGGGGAGAGGAAAAAATTAGTTAAGACCAAAGTTGGGCCCTTGAAGACCGAAAAAGGTGAATTTATTATGGGGAACAAGGAAATGGCAGATGAGTTGAACAAGTACTTTGGATCCATCTTTACTAAGGAGGACACAAACAATCTTCCTGATATAGTAGTGGCCAGAGGATCTGGGGTGACGGAGGAACTGAAGGAAATCCACATTAGGCAGGAAATGGTGTTGGGTAGACTGATGGGACTGAAGGCTGATAAATCCCCAGGGCCTGATGGTCTGCATCCCAGGGTAGTTAAGGAAGTGGCTCTAGAAATCATGGATGCATTGGAGATAATTTTCCAATGTTCTATAGACTCAGGATCAGTTCCTGTGGATTGGAGGGTAGCTAATGTTATCCCACTTTTTAAGAAAGGCGGGAGAGAGAAAACAGGGAATTACAGACCAGTTAGCCTGACATCGGCGGTGGGGAAGATGCTGGAGTCAATTATAAAAGATGAAATAGCCGCACATTTGGATAGCAGTAACAGGATCGGTCCGAGTCAGCATGGATTTACGAAGCTTGATTAATCTTCTGGAATTTTTTGAGGATATAACTGGGAAAATGGACAAGGGAGAGCCAGTGGATGTAGTGTACCTGGACTTTCAGAAATAATTTGATAAGGTCCCACATAGGAGATTAGTGGGCAAAATTAGGGCACATGGTATTGGGGGTAGAGTGCTGACATGGATAGAAAATTGGGTGGCAGACAGGAAACAAAGAGTAGGGATTAACGGGTCCCTTTCAGAATGGTAGAGGCAGTGACTAGTGGGGTACCGCAAGGCTCGGTGCTGGGACCGCTGCTATTTACAATATACATCAATGATTTAGATGAAGGGATTCAAAGTAACATTAGCAAATTTGCAGATGACACAAAGCTGAGTGGCAGTGTGAACTGTGAGGAGGATGCTATGAGAATGCAGGGTGACTTGGACAGGTTGGGGGGGTGGGCAGATGCATGGGAGGTGAAGTTTAATGCGGATCAATGTGAGGTTATCCACTTTGGTATAAAAAAAGAGGAAGGCAGATTACTATCTAAATGGTGTCAAGTTGGGAAAAGGGGAAGTACAGCGGGATCTGGGGGTCCTTGTTCATCAGTCTATGAAAGTAAGCATGCAGGTACAGCAGGCAGTGAAGAAAGCAAATGGCTTGTTGGCCTTTATTACAAGAGGAGTCGAGTATAGGAAAGAAGAGGTCCTTCTGCAGTTGTACAGGGCCTTAGTGAGACCACACCTGGAGCATTGTATGCAGTTTTGGTCTCCTAATTTGAGGAAGGACATTGTTGCTATTGATGGACTGCAGCGTAGGTTCACCAGGTTAATTCCCGGGATGGCGGGACTGTCATATGCTGAGAGAATGGAGCAGCTGGGCTTGTACACTGTCGAGTTTAGAAGGATGAGAGGAGATCTTATTGAAACATATAAGATTGTTAAGGGTTTGGACATGCTAGAGGCAGGAAACATGTTCCCGATGTTGGGGGAGTCCAGAACCAGGGGCCACAATTTAAGAATAAAGTGTAAGCCATTTAGAACGGAGACGAGGAAACACTAGGAAACGGAGTTTGCACGTTCTCCCCGTGACCGCGTGTGTTTTCTCCGGTATCTTCAGTTTCCTCCCACACTCCAAAGACGTATGGGTTTGCAGGTCAATTGCCTTGGTGGGAATGTAAAATTGTCCCTCGTGTGTGTGTAGGATAGTGGTAGTGTGCGGGGATCGCTGGTCGGGGCGGACTCAGTGGGCCGAAGGGTCTGTTTCCGCGCTGTATCTCTAAAACTAAACTAAACTGTGTCTCTGGCGCTTTAAGGCAGTCGTCCTCTCCTCCAGCTGAAGACCAGAGAGGGAGAGAGGTAGCTCACTGTACATCACTTGTGCCAGAAGAAAAGTCATTTATAAGGGTTGACTGGTTGCTGAAACTGTGATATTTTTCACTGAATGCCTGATAATTTTGACAGAACTATTAATTTATCCTGAGGCATCTTGTACGTCTGTGGCAAGCCGGCATTTCTCTAAATAACAAGGTATTTGGCATCTCTCCTCATTAATTTTCACAAGCAGCCTTTGTAGAGAGGAAAAAAAACACTGCAAATCTATTCGAGGGCGGACACAAAATGCTGGAGTAACTCAGCGGGAAAGGCAACATCTCTGGAGAGAAGGAATGGGCGGCGTTTCGGGTCGAGACACAGTGGTGGAGTTGCTGCCTCTCAGCACCCAGAGACGCCGGTTCGATCCTGTCCACAGGTGCAGTCTGTACGGAGTTTGTAACTTCTCCCTGTGGCCTGCGTGGGTTTTCTCCGGGTGCTCCGGTTTCCTCCCACATTCCAAAGACCTACGGGTTTGTAGTTTTATTGACTTTGGTAAAATTGTAAATTGTCACTAGTGTGTGCAGGATAGGGCTAGTGGACGGGGTGATCACTGGTTGACACGGACTCGGTGGGCCGAAGGGCCTGTGTCCTTGTTATATCTCTAAGGGTTAAAGACTAGAGCATAAGACACTCACATAAATGCTCGATCAACGTAAGACATACTCTATGTTTAAGAGGGAACTGCAGATGCTGGAGAATCGAAGGTTACACAAAAAAGCTGGAGAAACTCAGCGTTTCTGAGTCTGAAGAAGGGTTTCGGCCCGAAACGTTGCCTATTTCCTTCGCTCCATAGATGCTGCTGCACCCGCTGAGTTTCTCCAGCTTTTTTTGTGTAACCTAAGACATACTCTAATTCAATTCAAAACATTACATAGACTTTACTATTCAAAAACCAAATTAAATAAACTTTTCCCTAACGTCTCACCCATTTGTGATAAATGTCAGTCTCGAGAAGCTACCAGAGCGCACTCTTTTGTTTTTTGTATAAAAATCCAAAAATTCTGGAAGGAAATATTTGAAATTTTCACAAAACTATTTAAAATAGAACTGATACCAAAAGCAGAATGGATTATTTTTGGAATAACGGAAGGTAGCCCTGAACTAAACGTGTTTCAAAAGAATTTATTTAATTACGGGCTAAAAACAGGAAAAAAGCTTATCCTCAAATTCTGGAAAAACGCTCCTGTACCAACAACAAAAATGTGGATTTCAAACATGTTCGAAACATTACACCTGGAAGATATGAGACCCCTCCTCGCAGACAAAGCGGACAGCACCTGTGGTCAGGATCGAACCCGGGTCTCTGGCGCTGAGAGGCAGCAACTCTACCGCTGCGCCACCGTGCCACCCTTCTCCAGAGTCGATGGCTGACCCACCGGGTTACTCCAGGTTTTTGAGTGTATCTTCAGCGTCGAACCCGGGTCTCTGACGCTGAGAGGCAGCAACTCTACCGCTGCGCCACCGTGCCGCCCATTAATGTTCTCGAAAGATATCGGTAAAAAACTGGTTCAACATTCTTGACTCCCCTTAAAAATAAATATGTGCGTAGTAACAAAGGTTTGAAGCTCATGACTATGACTAAGTACAAACCCTTACTTAAAACCATTCTCGCTTTGAAATTAGCAATGATATTAGTGTATGAAAACATAATGCAGTTGAAAAGCCTTTGCAAGCACTATTGGCAGAGTAATGAGACCATTATAAACAGGCTAATGTCCTTTGTTAGAATAAGAAAAAACTATATCATCTGAATATGTTAGTTGGAGATATTTATTAGAGCTTCTCGAAAACCCAGGCAAAGTACTCGAGGCCAAATGCTTGCGTTTAAGTAATGTTAGTGGGTTTTTTTTGGTGTTTTGCACAATCATACTACAGGCACTGCTGCCGTGCAAAGAGGTAATAGTTGATTTAATGGAGCACTCTTCAGTACTCTGTGATGTTCCGAAATGATGCATAGCCGTTGAAATATGTTTGAAGTGTAGTCACTGTGGGGTGGGAACAATGGCCCATTAACTTTGACTCATGCAGCCCAAGAGCCATGGAAACAGGTCCTTCGCCCAATGTGGATTCCCACCAAGATGCTTCATCTAAGGTCGGGAGGAGTAAGGAGCACCGCCGAAGGCCTCCACAGCCGTCTGTGGCAATCAGTTACACAGATTCACCACCCTCTGACAAAAGAAATTCCTCCTCATCTCCTTCCAAAAGGGACGTCCTTTAATTCTGAGGCTGTGGCCTCTGGTCCTAGACTCTCCCACTAGTGGAAACATCCTCTCCACATCCACTCTATCCAGGTCTTTCACTATTTGGTAACTTTCAATGAGGTACCCCCTCATCCTTCTAAACTCCAGCGAGTACAGGCACAGTGCCGTCAAACGCTCATAGAAACATAGAAACATAGAAAATAGGTGCAGGAGTAGGCCATTCGGGCCTTCGAGCCTGCACCACCATTCAATATGATCATGGCTGATCATCAAACTCAGTATCCCGTACCTGCCTTCTCTCCATACCCTCTGATCCCCTTAGCCACAAGGGCCACATCTAACTCCCTCTTAAATATAGCCAATGAACTGGCCTCGACTACCCTCTGTGGCAGAGAGTTCCAGAGATTCACCACTCCCTGTGAAAAAAGTTCTTCTCATCTCGGTTTTAAAGGATTTCCCCCTTATCCTTAAGCTGTGACCCCTTGTCCTGGACTTCCCCAACATCGGGAGCAATCTTCCTGCATCTAGCCTGTCCAACCCCTTAAGAATTTTGTAAGTTTCTATAAGATCCCCTCTCAATCTCCTAAATTCTAGAGAGTATAAACCAAGTCTATCCAGTCTTTCTTCATAAGACAGTCCTGACATCCCAGGAATCAGTCTGGTGAACCTTCTCTGCACTCCCTCTATGGCAATAATGTCCTTCCTCAGATTTGAAGACCAAAACTGTACGCAATACTCCAGGTGTGGTCTCACCAAGACACTGTACAACTGCAGTAGAACCTCCCTGCTCCTATACTCAAATCCTCATCATATGTTAACCCACTCATTCCTGGGATCATTCTTGTCCTTTCAACAGTTCTATGCTGTATTATGGGCAAGGAGATACATTATTCGGTACCGAAGGACTGGTGACGGGATCTAGGGAGCGGGCAGGGCTGAAGATGTCCTGATTGGGTTGTTCCTAGGCCTGGCCAAGCTGGCTATCCGCCAGTCACAGCACCAGGCAGAAGAGGGCTTTGCCCGAGCCAGATGCTTGCCCCTTTACCGGGGTTGTACAGTAGTTATTAGAATATTTATAAATTAGTTGTCTGATGATTTTGTAACATGGTGGCGGGGATGTCATCGCGGTTTTGATTTTTGTATCGTGTTGAAATTAAATAAATTATTTTTTGATACAAAAAGAAAAGATGCTTCATCTAACCTGTGTTTGGTTCATATCCCTCCAGGCTTCTCCTATCCATGTACCTGTCCGAGTGTCTTTGAACGGTACCCGGACTGGACTCTGACGGACGAGGAGCTAAAGCCAAGATGCTGAACGGACATTACGCCGAAAGGAAATAACATCGAACAGACACAAAGTCGATAATTTATGATGCCGAACTCACATGAAGCCGAAATGATATATAGGTATGAAACACTTTTTAAAAATCTATATTTGCTGCATGAATTGTTGTACCTTGTTACATTTTTAAATAGTTAAATTGTTATTACCTTGTACGTCTCCGCAGACGCGATTGGTCCGACACCTTGTCAGTCGTCGACAAAGGTCGGTGATTGGTCCAGTACCCCCGCCTCCATCACATCACTGCCTCTGTGGCAATCACAGCAGCTTGGAGTCACTGCCACCATTTTATTTTACAAACGCTTCGAGCTTCCCCCCCCCCCCCCCCCCCCCCCCCCCCCCTCCCCACCGTCCCCCCCCTGCCACACATATCCTGGACCAATCGCTGACCTTTGTTGATGACTGACATGGTGTCGGACCAATCCTGTCCGTTCAGTATCTTGGCTTTTCAGCGTGAGACCCGTGCTAATTAATAATCTGTCAATCTACGCCTTAAAAATATCCATTGACTTGACCTCCACAGCCGTCCGTGGCAATGAATTCCACAGATTCACCACCCTCTGCATAAAAAAATTCCTCCTCATCTCCTTCCAAAAGGAATGTCCTCCCCCGGCCAGTGATGTGATGGACATATCCTGGACCAATCGCTGACCTTTGTTGATGACTGACATGGTGTCGGACC
Organism: Leucoraja erinaceus; assembly: GCF_028641065.1. NCBI lineage: Eukaryota > Metazoa > Chordata > Chondrichthyes > Rajiformes > Rajidae > Leucoraja > Leucoraja erinaceus. The sequence continues at coordinate 29,976,793 of NC_073402.1, read as the reverse complement.
AATCCTGTCCGTTCAGTATCTTGGCTTTTCAGCGTGAGACTCGTGCTAATTAAAAATCTGTCAATCTACGCCTTAAAAATATCCATTGACTTGACCTCCACAGCCGTCCGTGGCAATGAATTCCACAGATTCACCACCCTCTGCATAAAAAAATTCCTCCTCATCTCCTTCCAAAAGGAATGTCCTTTAATTCTGTGCCCTCTGGTCCTAGACTCTCCCACTAGTGGAAACATCCTCTCCACATCCACTCTATCCAGGTCTTTCACTATTCGGTAAGTTTCATTCTTCTAAACTCCAGCGAGTACAGGCCCAGTGCCGTCAAAAGCTCATCGTATGTTAACCCACTCATTACTTGGATCATCCTCGTCCTTTCAACAGTTCCGTGTTGTATTCGGCTTGTACTCGCTAGAATTTAGAAGAGTGAGGGGGTGATCTTATAGCAACTTACAAAATTCTTAGGGGGTTGGACAGGCTAGATGCAGGAAGATTGTTCCCGAGATTTATAGGAACAGGGAGGTTCTACTGCAGTTGTACAGGGTCTTGGTGAGACCACACCTGGAGTATTGCGTACAATTTTGGTCTCCTAATCTGAGGAAAGACATTCTTGCCATAGAGAGAGTACAGAGAAGGTTCACCAGACTGATTCCTGGGATGTCAGGACTTTCATATGAAGAAAGACTGGATAGACTCGGCTTGTACTCGCTAGAATTTAGAAGATTGAGGGGGGATCTTATAGAAACTTACAAAATTCTTAAGGGGTTGGACAGGCTAGATGCAGGAAGATTGTTCCCGATGTTGGGGAAGTCCAGAACAGGGGTCACAGTTTAAGGATAAAGGGGAAATCCTTTAAAACCGAGATGAGGAAAACTTTTTTCACACAGAGAGTGGTGAATCTGTGGAATTCTCTCCCGCAGAAGGTAGTTGAGGCCACAGTTCATTGGCTATATTTAAGAGGGAGTTAGATGTGGCCCTCGTGACTAAAGGGATCAGGGGGTATGGAGAGAAGGCAGGTACAGGATACTGAGTTGGATGATCAGCCATGATCATATTGAATGGTGGTGCAGGCTCGAAGGGCCGAATGGCCTACTCTTGCACCTATTTTCTATGTTTCTATGTTTCTATGTATTATGGGCAAGGAGATACATTATTCGGTAAGTTTTCAACGAGGTCCCCGCCTCATCATGTACCTGTACGCCTTTGGAGTGTGGGAGGAAACCGGAGCACCCAAGAAAAAAAACCCACGCAGGTCACGGGGAGAACATGCAAACTCCGCACAGACAGCACCCGTGGTCACAATCGAACCCAGGCCTTTGGCGCTGTGAGGCAGCAACTCTACCGCTGCGCCACCGTGCCGCTGAGTGACCCCAGAAAAAAAAAATCTCTAATTTATCCCACATTCGCCAGACAGCTAGGAAGCCCCGCAGCAAACTAGAGCGGTGATAATTAAAGATGGATAGGGACCCATCAAACACACAGCTTATCTTCTGTAGCAACAGCCGTAAGAACACATCCTCCCACCTGCTAGACGAGTCTTAATCCACACAGAATGAATTGCACTGAATCCATAATGATGTGGGCTCTTAAGTCTGCTTGCTTAAATCTATTGCAGTTCCCACTGAACTATGATGCATGTACGAGTGATAGTGCATTGCTCTCAGCCATGTGAACTAATCAGTAATGAGCAGAGATAGCAAAGCAGCCAGGCAATGTCAGAGGAGAGCGCACTTTGCACTGCAGAGTCGGGGAACTGTTTAAATGGGATTCTTCCTCCTGGGCAAGCTGGTGCACCTTGCAGACTGGATCCGCTCACTCCTGACGAAAGACAGACACTAAAATGCTGGAGTAACTCAGTGGGACAGGCAGCATCGACCCGAAACGTCGCCCGTTCCTTCTCTCCAGAGATGCTGTCTGACCCTCTGAGTTACTGCGGCATTTTGAGTCTATCCTTGGTACAAAGCAGCATCTGCAGTTCCTTCCTACACATTCCTGACTCAATTCAGGGATGGCTATCAGGGTGTGTGTAGGAGGGAACTGCTCAGGAATGACACAGGAACGGTAGAGCCCACAATGGTCCATTGTTGGCTGTGGAAGAGATGATACCAAAAGGGAAACGAAAATGTAGAAACTCATGTCCATAAGTTCATATGCTCATAAGTGCTGAATTCTCTGCCTCAGAGGGCGGTGGAGGCAGGTTCTCTGGAAACTTTCAAGAGAGAGCGAGATAGGGCTCTTAAAGATAGTGGGGTCAGGGGATATGGGGGGGAGCAGGCAGGAACGGGGTACTGATTGGGGATGATCAGCCATGGTCACATTGAATGGCGGTGCTGGCTCGAAGGGCCGAATGGCCTACTCCTGCACCTATTGTCTAATTAGGCCATTCGGCCCATCAATCGTACTTCGCCAATTCAATTCAATCTATCTTTCCCTATCAACCCTATTCTTCTGCCTTCCCCCCCATAACCCCAGACACCCGCACTAATAGAATTTGTCAATCTACGCCTTAAAAATATCCATTGACTTGGCCTCCACCGCGTCTGTGGCAAAGAATTCCACAGATTCACCACCCTCTGACTGAAGAAATTCCACCTCATCTCCTTCCAAAAGGTTTGTGGATGCACTGAGTGTAACGGCAAGAAGAACACACATAGAAAGTTTATAAAACACTCTTCTTCTTCTTGCGTGTGGCATGCACAGCCTAAAGTTGTTGGACAACTTGTTCTATTTGATGTTTAAGAGGGAACTGCAGATGCTGGAGAATCGAAGGTAGACAAAAATGCTGGAGAAACTCAGCGGGTGCAGCAGCATCTATGGAGCGAAGGAAATAGGTGACGTTTCGGGCCGAAACCCTTCTTCAGACTGTTTTGTTTGTTCAGACTTCTATTTGATCTTCCGTTTGTGCAGGTCGAGTTGATTGCATTAGTCGAAACAGGGCGGACCGCGTGAATGTTGCAATCTTCCTCCCCATAACACACTCGTCCATAAATGGAATATTGTGACCAGGGGGCCATTTATTTAGGAAAGATACACAGCGAATGATTTAGAAAAAGTGCAGAAGAGATTTCTAGAAACAATTACACGGGTAGACAGGAATGCTGGGGTTGTTTGCCTTGGAATAACAGATGGAAGTACACACTGACCTTTCTGTCCTGGGCCTCCTCCACTGTCAGAGTGAGGCCAAACGCAAATTGGAAGAACAGCACCTCATCTTTTCCTTGGGCTGCTTACACCCCAGCGGTATGGACATTTGCTTCTCTAACTTCAAGTAACCTTTGCATCCCCTCTCTCTGCGCCACCGTGATCCCAGTGTGTAGCAAGTAGTTGATCCCGAGTTCAGGAATGGAAAGGACATCTTGGGAAAAATAGCAGTAGCTCTCTGTATACAATCCGTGCTGCCCCAAACACTTAAAAACATAGAAACATAGAAAATATGTGCAGGAGTAGGCCATTCGGCCCTTCGAGCCTGCACCGCCATTCAATATGATCATGGCTGATCATCCAACTCAGTATCCTGTACCTGCCTTCTCTCCATACCCCCTGATCCCCTTAGCCACAAGGACCACATCTAACTCCCTCTTTAATATAGCCAATGAACTGTGGCCTCGACTATCCTCTGCGGCAGAGAGTTCCAGAGATTCACCAGAGATTCACTGATCCTGTGACAAGCTTTTCTGGTTTAATGTGCGTGATGTTCTTCTGTGCGTGTTGTGACGGAAGGTTCTTGCCGCGATGGTTGAGGAGTAACTACTTGTATGAAAGGTGCCATCGCGGCACACTTAATTACATAATTAAAATTCTAACCGGGCTTCCAGAGCTAGATAACAAGTGCTTAAAACTAATGATGCAAGCAAACAGGAGGAATTCAGCTCGTCTAAGATACCGTGGTGGTCTATGGGAATCCTTAGTGAAACCACTTTGCAAGTGTCTAAAATAGATAGACACGGTGGCGCAGCGGTAGAGTTGCTGCCTTACAGCGCCAGAGAGCCGGGTTCGATCCTGACTATGGGTGCTATTTCCTTTTAGAATCGACTGATAATGAACGGGGTGTTTAAGACGGAACTGCGAATGCAGGAACATTGGAAGGTAGACAAAAATGCTGGAGAAACTCAGCAGATGAGGCAGCATCTGTGGAGCGAAGGAATGGGTGACGTTTCAGGTTGAGCCCCTTCTTCAAACTGATCAATGAACGGGCTTACACGTATAAAACTCTTTCCATAGTATTTATGGGATAAGTAATTTAGAGCCAAAAAAAACGCTTTGGAAGTTTGGTTACTGTTGCAATGCAGTAGGTTCAGTTTAGAGATACAGCATGGAAACAGGCCCCTCAGCTCACTGAGTCCATGCTAACCTGTTCATATTCATCGTTATCCCACTTTTATATCCACTCCCTGCACATTAGGGCCAATCTACAGAGGGCCAATTAACCTACAAACCCTGCACATCTTTGGGACGTCTTTACTGCATTTCATTGTCTCTGTACTGTACACTGACAATGACAATTAAAGTTGAATCTGAATCTGAATCTGAATGTGGGATGAAACAGAAGCACCCGGAGAAACATAGAAATAGGTGCAGGAGTAGGCCATTCGGCCCTTCGAGCCTGCACCGCCATTCAATATGATCATGGCTGATCATCCAACTCAGTATCCCATACCTGCCTTCTCTCCATACCCCCTGATCCCCTTAGCCACAAGGGCCACATCTAACTCCCTCTTAAATATAGCCAATGAACTGGCCTCAACTACCCTCTGTGTGGCAGAGAGTTCCAGAGATTCACCACTCTCTGTGTGAAAAAAGTTCTTCTCATCTCGGTTTTAAAGGATTTCCCCCTTATCCTTAAGCTGTGACCCCTTGTCCTGGACTTCCCCAACATCGGGAACAATCTTCCTGCATCTAGCCTGTCCAACCCCTTAAGAATTTTGTAAGTTTCTATAAGATCCCCTCTCAATCTCCTAAATTCTAGAGAGTATAAACCAAGTCTATCCAGTCTTTCTTCATAAGACAGTCCTGACATCCCAGGAATCAGTCTGGTGAACCTTCTCTGCACTCCCTCTATGGCAAGAATGTCCTTCCTCAGATTTGGAGACCAAAACTGTACGCAATACTCCAGGTGTGGTCTCACCAAGACCCTGTACAACTGCAGTGGAACCTCGCTGCTCCTATACTCAAATCCTTTTGCAATGAAAGCTAACATACCATTCGCTTTCTTTACTGCCTGCTGCACCTGCATGCCTACCTTCAATGACTGGTGTACCATGACACCCAGGTCTCGCTGCATCTCCCCTTTTCACAATCGGCCACCATTTAGATAATAGTCTGCTTTCCCGTTTTTGCCCAAAACCTACGCGGTCACAGGGAGAACGTGCAAACTCCGTACAGTCAGCGCCTACAGTCAGGACCGAACACTGTGTCGCCACTGGGTATCGGAGGATGAGAATACTTTGCTGGCTTCACCTTGCACACAACGTTATTCCCTTATCATGTATCTGTACTCTGTGGACGGCTCGATTGTAATCACGTATTGACTTTCCACTGACTGGTTAGCGAGCAACAAACGCTTTTCGCTGTACCTCGGTACACGTGACAATAAACTAAACTGTAGGGGTTGAATCAGGCAGGAAAGGGTTGGAATCTAACTTGGCACTATTATGCTCACATACCCTATTCAAAAAAAACTCTTGGTACTGTGAAATTAAAGATTATACACTGGTTTGTTCAGGAGGCAGCTGGATCTGTGCAAATCATATTCCATTCTTGAACATGAGTCTAATGGCAACATTAATCACTTCTGTTCTATTCACCGCAGCTGATATAATTAACAGGATATTCAGCCGACTGACAAATCGGAACTAACGGGAAAGTTAAACTGAAGGACTTGATTACTATGAAATTTGGTGTTAAATGTTGAGGTCGTAACACATGCTTGTCATATATTGTAGATTTCTTTAAATCGCATCACAGTTTACCTTTCTTAACACCATCCAGTTATGCCATTGAGTCTCAAAACTAAATAAGGACTTTTTAAAGTACAATAAATACTATTTTGTGTGAAATAATTTCAGTTTTGGTTTAGTTTAGTTTAGAGATACAGCGAGGGGACAGGCCCTTCGGCCCATCGAGTCCGTGTCAACCCAGCGATTACCCGCACATTATCCGACACACACTAGGGACAATTTACACTTGCATCAAGCCAATTAACCTACAAACCTGTACGTCTTTGGAATGTGGGGAGGATAGCGTACATCTCGGAGAAACCCCAACGCGGTCACGGGGAGAGCGTGCAAACTCCGTACAGACAGCACCCGTTGTCAGGATCGAACCCGAGTCTCTGGCGCTGTGAGGTAACAACTCTGCCGCTGCGCCACCGTGCCGCCCAAATAAACAAATAATTTGCAAGCACCCATAAACAGCAATGCATGGGAGATTGGATCACATGTTATTGTCCTGAGGGGAGAGATAGGGTGGATGCACAAGGTGTTTTACCCAGAGTAGAGGAATCAGGAATCGGACAGAAACATGGAACTGCAGATGCTGGTTTAGTTTAGTTTAGTTCAGCTTATTGTCACGTGTGTCGAGGTACAGTGAAAAGCTTCTTTGATGCGTGCTGTCCAGTCAAGATGTTCTCCAGACATGCGGCTTGGCCTGCTGAGTTGCCCTTTCAAGAATCAGAGAACATAGGCTTTAAGTGAGAGGGGAGAGATTTAATAGGAACCCGAGGGGCAACATGTTCATGCAGATAGTGGTGAGTGTATGGAACGAGCTGCCAGAGGAAGTAGTTCACTAGTGCATGTATAGTCAGGAATGGGAGGGTATCGATCAGACATAGACAGAGGTGCTTTAACTTGTCATCAGTGTTTGACGGCAATGAGCCTGGACTCGCTGGAGTTTAGAAGAATGAGGAGGGACCTCATTGAAACATAGTGAGGCAGCATCTATGGAGCGAAGGAATAGGTGACGTTTTGGGTCTCGAGATCGCTATCTACTTCATTGGGAACCCTCGGCCTATCCTTGAGAGGACTTTACTGGCTTTACCTTGCATTAAATGTTATTATAAGGTCATAAGTAATATGAGCAGAATGAGGCCATTCGGCCCATCAAGTCTGCTTGATATTAAAAGGCTTGGTAGCATGGATGTGGGGAGGATGTTTCCACTAGTGGGAGAGTCTAGGACCAGAGGCCACAGCCTCAGAATTAAAGGACATTCCTTTAGGAAGGAGATGAGGTGGAATTTCTTTAGTCAGAGGGTGGTGAATCAGTGGAATTCTTCGCCACAGACGGCTGTGGAGGCCAAGTCAATGGATATTTTTATGGCAGAGATGGATAGATTCTTGATTAGTGCGGGTGTCAGGGGTTATGGGGAGAAGGCAGGAGAATGGGGTTAGGAGGAAGATATAAATCAGCCATGATTGAATGATGTAGACCTGATGGGCCGAATGGCCTAATTCTGCTCCTATCACTTATGACCTTATGATCTAATGTTCAGCACAGATATTGTGGGCAGAAGGGCCTGTTCCTGTACTATACCACACCAGATTCTATGTTCTAACTGAGCAAAGAAAATATGGAAGGCAGATCTTGAGTATAGTTTTTATAAAGAATCCTAATTTAAATTTGTTGACTAAGGCTATAAATCCGTATATTTAGTATTTTTTAACATTTGTGTTAAATAATAACAGACTTCTGTCAAGTCCTGAAGGATTTAGTTGATAATATACCATTCACTTTCATTCCCCTGAACTCAGTGTAATGAAACGATTTCCTCAACTCAAGTGCATTTTTATTAATAAAATATGATTTCTTATTGCATTGGCTTTTCTGCCTACTCTCCCCATTTCAATCGAGACTGATTCTCCCCCCCACAGCTCAACTATATACCAAATCAATCAAAATTTAAAATTAACAATAAATAAAAAAGGAGATATTAGATTTTGCAGAGATGCTGGCATCCTGAGCAATAAGCAAAGTGCTGGGGGAACTCAGTGGGTCAGGCAGCATCTGTGGAGGGAATGGACAGACAACGTTTCGGGTCGGGACCCTTCTTCAGACTCAATCATCAGAGGAGAAACAGAGAACTGAGAAAGGTTATTTTAGTTTAGCTTAAGAAAGAACTGCAGATGCTGGAAAAATCGAAGGGGGACAAAATGCTGGAGGAATTCAGCGGGTGAGGCAGCATCTATGGAGCGAAGGAATAGGTGATGTTTCGGGTCCCGAGATCATTGGGAACCCTCAGACTATCCTTGAGAGGACTTTACTGGCTTTACCTTGCGTTAAATGTTATTATAAGGTCAAGTCAAGTCAAGTCAAGTCAAGTTTATTTGTCACATACACATACAAGTCAAGTCAAGTCAAGTCAAGTTTATTTGTCACATACACATACGAGATGTGCAGTGAAATGAAAGTGGCAATGCTCGCGGAACAACAAAACAACCAAACAAATTATAAACACAATCATAACACACATATTATTTTACATAATAAATAATAGGAGGAAAAACGTTCTGTACAGTTAGTCCCTGGTGAGAAAGGCGTTACGAGATGTGCAGTGAAATGAAAGTGGCAATGCTCGCGGACTTTTGTGCAAAAGACAAACAACAAAACAACCAAACAACCACATAAGTGATATGAGCAGAATGAGGGCATTCGGCCCATCAAGTCTGCTCCGCCATTTAATATTGGCTGATCTATCTCTCTCTCATAACATCATTTTCCTGCCTTCTCCCCATAACCCCCGACACCGGTACTAATCAAGAACTCCCTTATCATGTATCCATACACTCTAAGTGGCTCGATGGTAATCAGGTATGGTCTTTCCGCTGACTAGGTAGCACGCAACAAAAGCTGTTCACGCGCACCTCGTACACGCAACAATAAACTAAACTCAAACGTGATATCAATGATTGGATTTCCTGGAAACAGACACAAAATGCTGGAGTGACTCAGCAGGACAGGCAGCATCTGTGGAGAGAAGGAAGCGGTGATGTTTCGGGTCGAGACCCTTCTTCAGAAACTATTAATTCAACAACTATAGAGACTATGAGAGTCAAGTCAAATCAAGTCTAGAGAGTTTGTTGTCATGTGTCCCAGATAGGACAATGAAATCCTTGCTTGCTGCAGCACAACAGGATATTGCAGTCATAGATACAGATCAGATCAGTGTGTCTATATACCATAGAATACACACATCAGTAAGCAAATAAAGTGCAATAGGCTGTTATAGTTCAGAAGGTACACAAAATTGCTGGAGAAACTCAGCGGGTGCAGCAGCATCTATGGAGCGAAGGAAATAGGCAACGTTCCGGGCCGAAACCCTTCTTCAGACTCTTCAGACTTATAGTTCAGAGTTTGTTTGAAGTTGAGTTTAATAGCCTGATGGCTGTGGGGAAGTAGCTGTTCCTGAACCTGGATGTTGCAGATTTCAGGCTCCTGTACCTTCTACCTGAAGGTAGCGGGGAGATGAGTGTGTGGCCAGGATGGTGTGTGGGTCCTTGATGATGCTGCCAGCCTTTTTGAGGCAGCGACTGCGATAGATCCCCCTCGATGGAAGGAAGGTCAGAGCTGATGATGGACTGGGCAGTGTTTACTATTTTTTGCAGCCTTTTCCGCTCCTGGACGCTCAGGTTGTCGAACCAAGCCACGATGCCACTGGTCAGCATGAATTTAAACAAATAGAGCAGGAACCAGATCCCATGTCTCATGAAGACCAAAGACATTTACACCATCATATTTATTGAGAATAAGTCTACAGGTTATTGCCAGTAGTTGGGTCCAATTGTTGGTATTTTTACCTTGCAATGCTGACCATATCTCTGATTGGGTTTCAATAGAAACTATAATATCTCCTGCTTTTTTTCCCCTCGAAACTGCCTTCACATCTTTTCTACCAAATTGGAGTTTAGAAGGGATTTGCGTTTACCTGCAACTTCCTTTCAGCGAGGAAATTTGTTCCAGCCGTATTTATTCCTTGCAGAACTCTCTCATTTTCTGTCTCTCTATAAAATTTGACCTGTTGTAATGCTCTTTATTACCATTTTCAGGAGACGAAATTGGTTCCAGTAGAGTTAAGATATCGTTGTTGATGCTGCTGCACTATGAGCTTTCTGGGCTATATTATCGCTCGCAGCTGCAAACCTTACTGAACCGAAAAAGAGGAGTTCTATCTCAAATTAGATTTTCTTTAACTGAGTAATATTCAACGCCATTTTAGCAGCATATCATGCGGGCTGCCGTTTAATCATCATATTTTCATTATTAAACGTAATAACTTTGTGTTGACTTAAAAAAAGTGTTAATATACTTGCGGCAAGATGCTTCCAAACCAATATCATTAGAAGAAAATTATGCTGGAATGAATGAATGAGTGAATATTTTTTTTGGCCAAGTATTCACATACAAGGAATTTGCCTTGGTGCTCCGCCCGCAAGTGACAACGACATACAATGACAGTTAGGGATGACACATAAAACATTAAACATTAATAATAAAACACTGTTGATTAAACATGTGAATTAAATTAAATACCAGAGCAAAGGGAGGCTACAGATTTTGTTTTTTGAGTAGAGCTACTACTCATGGAAAAAAGCTGTTTTTATGTCTGGCTGTGGCTGCTTTGACAGTCCGGAGTTGCCTTCCAGAGGGAAGTGATTCAAAGAGTTTGTGGATTGGGTGAGAGGGGTCAGAGATGATCTTGCCCACTCGCTTGCTGGCCCTTGCAGTGTACAGTTCATCAATGGAGGGAAGGTTGCAGCCAATAACCTTCTCTGTTGATCGGACGATTCGCTGCAGCCTCCGGGTGTCGTGCTTGGTGGCTGAGCCAAACCAGACCATGATGGAGAAGGTGAGGACAGACTCTACGATGGCCGTGTAGAATTGGACCATCGTTGCCTGGGGAGGATTGTGCTTCCTCAGCTGCCGCAGAAAATCTTGAGCAAAACACATGGATGGATGACGTTTCAGGTCTTGACCTTTCTTCAGTGTGAGGGCAAGTCGGGTCGAAGGGCCTGTTTCCATGTTGTAACTCTCTATGAACAGCTGGAAGAGCTCAACAGGTCAGGCAGCATCTGTGGAAGGAAAGGTTTAGGTTCAGATTTTGGTTGATCATTGGTTTCGAGATACAGAGTGGAAACAGGCCCTTTGGCCCATCGGGCAGCAACGTTGATCCTAGTTTCAGGTTAACTGGCTTCTGTAAATTGCCCACAGTGGGTAGTTTAGTTTAGAGGTTCAGCATTCTTGCGGTCATCCATACGCTAGTTCTACCCTACATACTCTACTAAATTACTCCAGCACTTTGTGTCTTTTTTTGTATTCCATCCCAAAAGATCACCGATCCATTTTCTCCAGAGATGCTGCCTGACCCGCTGAGTTACTCCAGCACTTTGTGTCTATCTTTGATATAAAGCAGCATCTGCAGTTCCTTTTTTATTACCTGTAACCCCTAGGCCTGTGTGCTGTAAGGGGTGAACAAGAGGCAGTTAGTTATTGGACATTCATGGAACTGCAGATGCTGGAATCTTAAGTAGAGCACTTGGATAGGTGACGTTTGGGGTCAGGACCCTTCTTCAGATTCAGAGTCCGAAGAAGGGTCCCAACCTGAAACGTCACCCATCCATGTCCTCCAGAGATGCTGCCTGACCCGCTGAGTTACTCCAGCACTCTGTGAAACGTCACCTATCCATGATCTCCACAGATGCTGCCTGACCCGCTGAGTTACTCCAGCACTCTGTGAAACGTCACCTATCCATGTTCTCCACAGATGCTGCCTGACCCGCTGAGTTATGGTGCAGCAGCATCTATGGAGCTAAGGAATTAGGCAATTTTTCGGGCTGAAATCCTTCTGGAAATAGGCAACGTTTCGGGCCGAAACCCTTACGGGTTTCGGCCCGAAACGTTGCCTATTTCCTTAGCTCCATAGATGCTGCCTGACCCGCTGAGTTACTCCGGCACTCTGTGAAACGTCACCTATCCATGTCCTCCAGAGATGCTGCCTGACCCACTGAGTCACTCCAGCACTCTGTGTCAATCTTTCAAAAATCTATCTGCTTCCTCCCCAAAATGACCTAGACTCCACAATCCTCCAAGAAAAACAATTCTAGAAACATCCCCCGGCTGAGATACTCCAGCATTTTGTATTATACCCCTTCCTCTTGCGTAAGGCGTGCACAGCCTAAAGTTGCAAGACAACTTGTTCTGTTTGATCTTGTGTTTGTGCACGCCAGGTTGATTGCAGAGTGGACCTCGTGAAGGTTGCAATCTCCCGCCCCTTGTGTTATACTAACAGTGCCGACCCCAGCAAGTAAAGTCCTTCTACACACCTGGAGTATTGCGTGCAGTTTTGGTCTCCAAATCTGAGGAAGGACATTATTGCCATAGAGGGAGTGCAGAGAAGGTTCACCAGACTGATTCCTGGGATGTTAGGACTGTCTTATGAAGAAAGACTGGATAGACTTGGTTTATACTCTCTAGAATTTAGGAGATTGAGAGGGGATCTTATAGAAACTTACAAAATTCTTAAGGGGTTGGACAGGCTAGATGCAGGAAGATTGTTCCCGATGTTGGGGAAGTCCAGGACAAGGGGTCACAGCTTAAGGATAAGGGGGAAATCCTTTAGAACCGAGATGAGGAGAACTTTTTTCACACAGAGAGTGGTGAATCTCTGGAACTCTCTGCCACAGAGGGTAGTTGAGGCCAGTTCATTGGCTATATTTAAGAGGGAGTTGGATGTGGCCCTTGTGGCCAAGGGGATCAGAGGGTATGGAGAGAAGGCAGGTACGGGATACTGAGTTGGATGATCAGCCATGATAATATTAAATGGCGGTGCAGGCTCGAAGGGCCGAATGGCCTACTGCACCTAATTTCTATGTTTCTATGTTTCTAGACTGTGACAGACCCGGCCCTGATGGTTCTCTGGGGGGGGTGTAACTGTTTGGCATTCTCCCTCTGCTCCCCGAGGTTGATTAATCCTGGCCCCGGACGCAGAAATCCAATCATGTGGTCTAGAGAGCGATTGGTAAATCTTCCTCGCATCATTTACTGCAAAATGATCCACTTTAGTGCATTTGTTCCGGCGAATGCTAATTTCCTCAAATGAATTGGTCGGTAATTCTGGACAAAGAAGTGAATAGAAATGGGAAGCTGCCGCAAAGATGCACAGTCTGAAACATTTATGTGTAGGAATGAACTGCAGGTGCTGGTTTACACCGAAGATAGACACAGAGTGCTGGAGGAACTCAGCGGGACAGGCAGCATCTCCGGAGAGAAGGAATGGGTGACGTTTCGGGTCGAGACCCTTCTTCAGACTTAAGAAGTTTGAAACGTCATCCATTCCTTCTCTCCAGAGATGCTGCCTGACCCGCTGAGTTACTCCAGCATTTTGTGTCTCTCTACTGCATACGTCCTTACTTCAACATTTCTCTGCAAGTTCCTTCCTCCTTCCTTCCTTCCCCCCCTTCCTTCCTTCCTTCCTTCCTTCCTTCCTTCCTTCCTTCCTTCCTCCCTCCTTCCTTCCTTCCTCCCTTCCTTCCATTCCACAGTACAGTTGCACCAATTCCGTTCCGCGATGCCAGTCACGTCAGGAAAACACGTGATACATTTCTGGGGTCACTCAGCGCCACGGTGGCTCAGCGGTAGAGTTGCTGCCTCACAGCGCCAGAGACACGGGTTCGATCCTGACTACGGGTACTGTCTGTACGGAGTTTGTACGTTCTCCCCGTGACCTGCGTGGTTTCCTCCAGGTGCTCTGGTTTCCTCCCACAATCCAAAGACGTGCAGGTTTGTGAGTTTATTTCCTTCGGCAGAATTGTAGAATTGTCCCTAGTGTGTGTGGGATCGTGCTAGTGTACAGGGTGATCGCTGGTCGGCACGGACTCGATGGGCCGAAGGGCCTGTTTCCATGCCGTATCTCTAAAGTCTAAAGTAAAGTCAGGATCGAACCTGGGTCTCTGACGCTGTGAGGCAGTGCCTCTACCAGATAACTGTCATTGAATGGTAGGCAGACAAAAATGCTAGAGAAACTCAGCGGGTGAGGCAGCATCTATGGAGCAAAGGAATTGGTGACGTTTTCGGGTCGAGACCCTTCTTCAGACTGAAGGGCCATTGAATGGTGGTGGGTATGTGGAGAGAACCGCCAGAGGAGGTAGTTGGGATAGTATAGGATAGTGCTAGTGCACGGGATGATCGCTGGTCAGCACACACCCGGTGGGCCGAAGGGCCTGTTTCAGCGTTGTCTCTCTAAAGTCCAAGGTCTCGGGCTGTAATCACACAAAATAAATTAAATTTGGAAAGCTGAATATGCTACCAGAGCCTTTGAGGCAGCACACAATATAATCTGTGCTTGTGAATATTATTAAACTGAATATTGATTGCGTTCGCTGCCAATCATATAAAATTGCTTCCACTGTATGTGTAATGAATTCTCCTGATTGGGGCTGGTTAGCCCTCAGAGCAGTGAGAACTGAGCGAGATATACCAGCCTTAACATGGAGGAACAGCACCTCATATTTCGCTTGGGCCGCTTACAACCCAGCGGTATGAACATTGATTTCTCTAACTTCACGTAACCCTTGCTTTCCCTCTCTCTCCGTCCCTCTCCCCACCCTAATTCTCCAACTCAATGTGCAGGAAGGAACTACAGATGCTGGTTTAAACCAATGACAGACACTAAAAGCTGGAGTAACTCAGCGGGACAGGCAGCATCTCTGGAGAGAGGGAATGGCTGACCCTTCCACAGACTGCAAAAGGGTCTCGACCCGAGACGTTACCCATTCCCTCCTCTCCAGAGATGCTGCCTGTCCCGCTGAGTTACTCCAGCATTTGTGTATATCGTCGGTCGAAGCCAGCATCTGCGGTTCCAGGGTGTATGCTATCCCTGGTTGGAATTTTACAACAGACATCGCAAATTGGTAGAATAATATTTGAGCGTTCAGTCTTAAATCGCTTTGCCTTTAAAGAGAGGTTTTAAAAGTTTCCGTGTTATCTGAAGTTATCAATATCCAACTGGGCCCAGAGGCAAAATTAATAATATTATTATTATCAGAACATAGCACAAACTTTATGATAATTTCTTGATTACAGTCTAATAACTGTGAAAAAATGAATATTAAAATTTTGGAAAAAGTCGGCAGCCCCCACAATTAAAATGTGGATTACGGAAATGACCGAGACCTCGCATTTGGAAAAAAATAAGATTTGTCTTAATTGACAAACCAGAATTATTTGTTTGGATATGGTCTCCATTTATTGAATTCTTGACAAAGAGAGTTGGTTTGTTGACAAAGTGAGGGGGAACTTCTTTACGCAGAGAGTGGTAGCTGTGTGGAATGAGCTTCCAGTGGAAGTGGTGGAGGCAGGTTCGATTTTAGCATTTAAAAATAAATTGGATAGGTATATGGACGGGAAAGGAATGGAGGGTTATGGTCTGAGTGCAGGTAGATGGGACTAGGGGAGAATACGTGTTCGGCACGGACTAGAAGGGCCGAGATGGCCTGTTTCCGTGCTGTAATTGTTATATGGTTATATATGGTTTAACACAAGATCAGGGTTGGGGCCTGAGTTTGGGACTGGATGAATAGTTCTACTCAACACTTCCTGGATCTATCTCCACAAACTTGTTATTGGTCATTTTATTTAGTGTCTCCTTTTTTTTCCTTCATTAGTTTCTCTCATCTTTTTCTCTTTATTCTTTTAAAAAATTCTTTTAAAAAAAAACTGAAGCAATGTAAGAAATCTGTAATTAAATTGTTGTTTTTACTATTATTTGTATACATGTTTCTAATAAAAATATTTTAAATATATAAAACTAAAACAAATGTTTCCGCGCTAGGGGACAGTGTGGGTTTGTTTCCAGTCATGTTGAATGATGGGAAACAGTTCAGGAGGTGGATCAGACCTCAGGGGGACTGATGATAACTTTAACATCGGTTGATAACTTCCCCGAGTTTATTTGTGTTGGACCTTCACCACATACCGTTCCACTGACACGATGGAACTGTCCACATGCTCAGGGTTGAGCCCGCAGTCAGATACACCCACTGGGAAAAAGCGCTTTGAGTTTCCCTTTAGTCCAAAGAAGGGTCTCGACCCAAGATGTCACCCTACCTTTTTCTCCACAGATGTTGCCTGACCTGCTGAGTTACTCCGGCACTGCGAGTCTATCTTGCCTTTAGCCGGGTACATAGACCCAATGGCACCTTGGTTTGAATGTGGTAAGTTATGGAACACTAGGCGGTGTAGCGGTAGAGTTACTGCCTCACAGCGCCAGAGGCCCGGGTTCGATCCCGACTAGGGATGCTGTCTGTACGGAGTTCTCTCGTGACCTGCGTGGGTTTTCTCCGGGATCTCCGGTTTCCTCCCACACTCCAACAGACGTGCAGGTTTGTAGGTTAATTGGCTTGGTGTAATTGGAAATTGGCCCTAATGTGTGTAGGATAGCAAGAAGGGCCTGTCCCACTTAGGCTATATTTTAGGAGACTACAGGCGACTAGTCTGTCACCACATGGTTGCCGGGAAGTTGCCTTAGCGTCGTGAGTCGTCTCCTCAGTCGCCCAAAGAGTCGTAGCGTTTATCTGCTCGCCGCTGGATTTCATAGAAACATAGAAATTAGGTGCAGGAGTAGGCCATTCGGCCCTTCGAGCCTGCACCGCCATTCAATATGATCATGGCTGATCATCCAACTCAGTATCCCGTACCTGCCTTCTCTCCATACCCCCTGATCCCCTTAGCCACAAGGGCCACATCTAACTCCCTCTTAAATATAGCCAATGAACTGTGGCCTCAACTACCCTCTGTGGCAGAGAGTTCCAGAGATTCACCACTCTCTGTGTGAAAAAAGTTCTTCTCATCTCGGTTTTAAAGGATTTCCCCCTTATCCTTAAGCTGTGACCCCTTGTCCTGGACTTCCCCAACATCGGGAACAATCTTCCTGCATCTAGCCTGTCCAACCCCTTAAGAATTTTGTAAGTTTCTATAAGATCCCCTCTCAATCTCCTAAATTCTAGAGAGTATAAACCAAGTCTATCCAACATTTCGAAATGTTTAAACCTTTTTGGCGACAGTCAGCGACCATGGGCTTGACACCAATGAGCGTAGCTTGATTTCTCCTGACGTAGGTGTGGTCGTAGGTGGACGTCCTAATGGGTCGCTGGTTGTCAGTAGCTTGCCGCAGCTTGAGGTTGACTAGGTGGTAAGTTGGTGTAGACATTGTCGTAGGGAGGCCCAGTCACTGGTTTTTCAGCGACCTGCTATGAGTATGACAGTCGCTGAAAAAAGCGCCTAACGCTGAAAAAAGAGACGGGCCCTTTACGCTATTCGGCGCAGACACGGTGGGCTGAAGGGCCAGTTTCCGCACTATATCTCTAAACTAAACTAAACCACTAGGGAAAGTGACACAACTGGTTTATGCAGTACAGGGATGGAAGCCGATGAGGAATTTTCAGTAAGGAGGCAAAGCATTTCAATTTGAGTTTGTTTCTGCTGGATTCTGAACGCTTATGTCAGATGCATTGCACCTGTTAATGCTTCTAGTTGCTGGGTCTCCATAGTTTATTTAAAGCTGTCAGCTTATCTTTAGTAGCAAATGAAGAGGAGGGAGCAGTGAGTAACAGGGTAAAAGATGGAAAAACACGGTGGCACAGCGGTAGAGTTGCTGCCTCACTGCGCCAGAGACCCGGGTTCGATCCTGACTACGGTTCCTGTCGGTACAGAGTGTGTACGTTCTCCCCGTGCTCCGATTCCTCCCACACTCCAAAGACAAGTTGGTCGGTTAATTGGCCTCTGAAAATGTTGTATATTGTCCCTTTTTTATTTTTCTTGTCAAACCTGATGCAAAAACTATCCTGATTAGTGCGGGTGTCGGGGGTAATGGGGCGAAGGCAGGAGAATGCGGCTGATAGATCAGCCACGATTGAATGGCAGAATAGACTCGATGGGCCGAATGGCCTAATTCTGCTGCTGGAACTTATGGACTGTGTGTACAATGTTTGCATACCAATGGTGTGCTGCTGCAAATAATCATTTCATTGTTCCTTTTCGGGACACAGATAGAAACATAGAAACATAGAAATTAGGTGCAGGAGTAGGCCATTCGGCCCTTCGAGCCTGCACCGCCATTCAATATGATCATGGCTGATCATCCACCTCAGTATCCCGTACCTGCCTTCTCTCTAGATCTCCTAAATTCTAGAGAGTATAAACCAAGTCTATCCAGTCTTTCTTCATAAGACAGTCCTGACATCCCAGGAATCAGTCTGGTGAACCGTCTCTGCACTCCCTCTATGGAAATAATGTCCTTCCTCAGATTTGGGGACACAAACTGTACGCAATACTCCAGGTGTGGTCTCACCAAGACCCTGTACAACTGCAGTAGAACCTCCCTTCCTAGACTCAAATCCTTTTGCAATGAAAGCTAACATACCATTCGCTGCCATATGACAACTGCTTGTACTCAGCTTGTACTCGCTAGAATTTAGAAGATTGAGGGGGGATCTTATAGAAACTTTAAAAATTCTTAAGGGGTTGGGCAGGCTAGATGCAGGAAGATTGTTACCGATGTTGGGGAAGTCCAGAACAAGGGGTCACACAGTTTAAGGATAAGGGGGAAATCGTTTAGGACCGAGATGAGGAAAACATTTTTCACACAGAGAGTGGTGAATCTGTGGAATTCTCTGCCACAGAAGGTAGTTGAGGCCACAGTTCATTGGCTATATTTAAGAGGGAGTTAGATGTGGCCCTTGTGGCTAAAGGGATCAGGGGGTATGGAGAGGAGGCAAGTATAGGATACTGAGTTGGATGATCAGCCATGATCATATTGAATGGCAGTGCAGGCTTGAAGGGCTGAATGGCCTACTCCTGCACTTATTTTCTATGCTTCTATGACAATAAAACTCTTGTCTCTTGACCAGAAAAATGGACCATATCTTTGACTCCATGGATGCTGCCTGGCCTGCTGAAGTTTTCCAGTTTGGTTTTATGTTTTTTTTCTCTTAAAGGTAGGGATATATCAAAGTCAAGGTAAGTCAAAATCAATTCACGTTGAGTAGGTATCTACAGAAATGAGTTGAAAAACATTAATTTGATATTTCATAAATCTGACGTAACCTAGCATATAAAACTTTAACAAAGTCTACACATGACAGGCAAGTCAGGATAGGAGGCTTTCAGTCAAAACCATTTGAAGATGGATGTTCCAGATATTTTTGAAAAAACATTGAAAAAACATTGATAATTTCTTAAGCAGCAGTATTCTGATATTGTGTGAGAAGGAACTGCAGATGCTGGTTCACTCTGAAAATGCTGGAGTAACTCAGCTGGACAGGCAGCATCTCTGGAGAGAAGGAATGGGTGATGTTTCACATCGAGACTCTTCTTCAGACTGATAGTCAGGGACAGGGAGACACAGAGATATGGAAGGGTAAGGTGCGAAGGATGTGAGATGAGGAAAAACGTTTTCACCCAGAGAGTTGTGAATGTGTGGAATTCTCTGCCACAGAAGGAAGTGAAGGCCAATTCACTGGATGTTTTCAAGAGAGAGTTAGATTTAGCTCTTAGGGCTAACGGAATCAAAGGATATGGGGCAAAAACAGGAACTGGGTACTGATTTTGGATGATCAGCCATGATCATATTGAATGGCGGTGCAGGCTCGAAGGGCCAAATGGCGTACTCCTGCACCTATTTTCTATGTTTCTATGTTTCTATTGCCTATAAATACTATCTGACACACACTGGGGACAATTTACATTTATACCCAGCCAATTAATGCCTCGAACCGAAACGTTACCCATTCCTTCTATCCAGAGATGTTGCCTGAGTTACTCCAGCATTTGGTGTCAACCTTCCATGTAAACCAGCATGTGCAGTTCCTTCCTACACAAGTTGTACATCTTTGGAGTGACTCTAATTCTATTTTATCCATCTACCAACATTGCCTCCAATCATTTCAACAGCCAGTGCGGTGCGGTGTCGATGGGAATGAGGAGGGGTAGTTAGAACGTGGGTTGTGTTGTCCGGAGTTTGTGGATTGCATGATCTCTCGGCATCTCTCCCTCTCTCTCTCCTGTGACTAGACAACAGCTCCAGTTCCTCCAACACTTCCTCCGGCTTTGTTGCATTCACAGCTTGCTCTAACAGGCGGATCGATGTTGAGAGGGAACACTTTCACATAGATATTGTGCTTTTGTGTAAAAGTGTAAAAAGCTCCAAGTCGGATTCATCAGCTCAATTTGCTGTTGAGCATTCAATTAGCCGAAGTTGCCATCTAAAAATACCTCGGATAACATCTCCCATCCGGGATCTTCTGGCTGGTTTATATTTACCCAAGAGGATATTCTTCCTGGATGATTCTGCTCAAAGCAAGAATGTGTATCTTCTTGTGTCACAATGTCCACCCAAGTTGCACCAGCTTCTCGTTCTCACCTAGCACACAGCTAACAATGGCCTGTTTCCTTTGTCATCATTACTTTTTCGTACATTTTTAATTCATTTGTTCGAAACCTCTCTACATCATCGTCTATATCTCTCGTTTCCCTCTCCCCGGACTCTCAGTCTGAAGAAAGGTCTCGACCCGAAACGTCACCCATTCCTTCTCTCCAGAGATGCTGCCGGTCCCGCTGAGTTACTCCAGCATTTTGTGTCTATCTTCTCTTTGTGGACATTCCTGTTCTCCCTCACATCACAGTGTTGTGTGGTGCTTGTGGTTTTATTCACCTGTGGAAATTCTCCGGAGAACATGGATAGGTGACGTTTCACAGAGTGCTGGAGTAACTCAGCGGGTCAGGCAGCATCTGTGGAGAACATGGACAGGTGATGTTTCACAGAGTGCTGGAGTAACTCAGCGGGTCAGGCAGCATCTCCGGAGAACATGGATAGGTGACGTTTCACAGAGTGCTGGAGTAACTCAATGGGTCAGCAGCATCTGTGGAGAACATGGATAGGTGACGTTTTGGGTTGGGACCCTTCTTCAGACTGGGGTCTTCATGTTATCCGGAGATGCTGACTGACCCGCTGAGTTACGTCAGCACTTTGTGTCCATTTGTGTAAACCAGTATCTACAGTTGCTAGTGGGACTAATGTAGATGGGACATGTTGGTCGGGGTAGGAACGTTGGGCCGAAAGACCTGTTTCACACGGTATGACTCTATAACTTCTGATGTTGGTTAAAACACAAGAGGGCACTAAGTGCTGGAGCAACTCAGCGGGTCAGGCAGCATCTGTGGAGAACATGGATAGGTGGCGTTTCACAGAGTGCTGGAGTAACTCAGCGGGTCAGGCAGCATCTATGGAGCTAAGGAAATAGGCAACGTTTCGGGCCGAAACCCTTGGTTTCGGCCCGAAACGTTGCCTATTTCCAGGAGGATTTCGGCCCGAAAAGTTGCCTATTTCCTTAGCTCCATAGATGCTGCTGCACCATAACTCAGCGGGGTCAGGCAGCATTTGTGGAGAACATGGATAGGTGACGTTTCACAGAGTGCTGGAGCAACTCAGCAGGTCAGGCAGCATCTCTGGAGGACATGGGTGGGTGACGTTTCAGGTTGGGACCCTTCATCGGACTCTGAATTTGAAGAAGGGTCCTGACCCCAAACATCACCTATCCAAATGCTCTACTCAAGATTCCAGCATCTGCAGTTCCATGAATGTCCAATAACTAACTGCCTCTTGTTCACCCCTTACAGCACACAGGCCTAGGGGTTACAGGTAATAAAAAAGGAACTGCAGATGCTGCTTTATATCAAAGATAGACACAAAGTGCTGGAGTAACTCAGCGGGTCAGGCAGCATCTCTGGAGAAAATGGATCGGTGATCTTTTGTTTGATGGGCAGAAGGATGGAACAAAGGCTGGAGACGGAAGCAGAAGGCGTGAGACAGAATTGAGAAGGCCCAGGACAGAATGGTCAGTGTGGGAATGGTAAGAGGAGTTGTAATGGTTGGCAGTAGCCCAGGTGGACCAAGTGCAAGTGTCCATCGAATTAGTCGCTGAGTCTATGTTTGGTCTCTTCTGTTTGGAGCTGAAAGAAAATCCGTTCTCTCGTCATCGCAGATTACTCTGTAAAGATCCACACACTGGATTAGTTGTTCTTGGTCAAACTGCGGAGCATCCTGGACAATACAGCTCACCCCCTCCGTGACACACTGGTCATCCTGTGGAGCACCTTCAGCAACAAACTGGTTCCACCAAGATGCAGCACAGAACGCCACAGGAGATCTTTCTTCCCTGTGGCTATCAAACTGTACAACCCCTCCCCCTTCTGTCGTGGGGTAGACAATAGACAATAGACAATAGGTGCAGGAGTAGGCCATTCGGCCCTTCGAGCCAGCGCCGCCATTCAATGTGATCATGGCTGATCATCCCCATTCAGTCTTTGGAGAGTGGGAGGAAACCGGAGCATGCGGAGAAAACCCACGCAGGTGACGGGGAGAAGGTAGACTGATTCCCCTATCCCCCCCCCTCCCCATTTTTTTGCCCCCCCTCCCCAATCCTTTCCACTCATCACATTTCATGTATTTTGTGTTTTATGACTGTCGGCAGATCAATTTCCCTCCTGGGATAAATAAATTTCTATGGTAATGGTATCGTATCATTAATCTGCTGCCCTATGAAGCCACACGCAGTCAGTACATAATATAACGTCTCAAATGTTCCTCAATAAATATTAAATTCTATTTCTATCGTAATCCAGCTCACTAGAGTATGTAAGCAGGGTGGTTATGGTACCAGCACAATAAGTTGAAGGCTTATGGTTTAAATCCCACCATGGTAGCTGGCTCAATGTAATTTTGAGTAATTAAAAAATTGGTTACAGTGCTGAGGAATCTAGCGAGGCCAAGTGTATTCATGCACTGCAGATCCATTCCCTTCCCCGGGTTTGAGCAGATAGGTTTTAGTTTAGTTTAGTCGCGAGATACAGCGTGGGAACAGGCCCTTCGACCCACGGAGCCGCGCCGATCAGCGATCCCTGCCCACTAACACTACCCTGCCTATACTAAGGACAATTTTACACTTGTACCAAAGCCAATTAACCTACAAATCTGTACGTCTTTGGAGTGTGGGAGGAAACCGGAGCACCCAGAGAAAACCCACGCAGTTCCACAGGGAGAACGTACAAACTCCGTACAGACAGCATCCATAATGGCCCCTGTCCCCTGGGGGGGAAAATAAATTTGTTCGGCATGGACTTGTAGGGCCGAGATGGCCTGTCTCCGTGCTGTAATTGTTATATGGTTATATGGTTATATGTTATATGTCCCACTGTTGGAGTTAATTCCAAGAGTTCTCTCCCGAGTTTGCCCTGATTCGAACTCGGAGATTTACGGTAATGGCCACTCGTCGGTACTCGGGGCTCTCGTGGACATTTTTCATCACGTTGAAAAATCTTCACGAGTCTTCCCGTGCTCACCTCCCGTTAGCGAGTCTTCCCGAGTACCTGCCGTTAGCGTTACGAGCCGCTAAGTGACGTCCCCGAGCTCCGACGTACCCGCTACGTTCATTCTCCGTGCTTATCATGAATTTGATTTTTTTTTAAACTCAGGAGAGCTCTTGGAATGAATTCGTACCGTGGGACAGGGCCATAAGTCAGGATCGAACCCGCTAGTCACTTGAGTTAGACACAACGTTCTGGAGTAGCTCAGACAGGTTTGGTTCTTGAATCTACCGAAGCCACAAGAATATTGATATCTCTAACTTCAAGTAACTCTTGCTTTCCCTCTCTCTCTATCCCTCCCCCACTAGTTTCACCGTCCTCTGGATGCTTTCAGGAGAGAGCTAGATAGGGCTCTTAAAAATAGCGGAGCCAGTGGATATGGGGAGAAGGCAGGAACGGGGGCACTGATTGGGGATGATCAGCCATCATCACATTGAATGGCGGTGCTGGCTCGAAGGGCCGAATGGCCTACTCCTGCACCTATTGTCTATTGTCTATTGAATGGGTGACGTTTCGGGTCGAGACCCTTCTTCGGTCTCGACCCGAACCGTCACCCATTCCTTCTCTCCGGAGACGCTGCCTGTCCCGCTGAGTTACTCCAGCATTTTGTGTCTATCTCGGGTGTAAACCGGCATCTGCAGTTCCTTCCTACACGCAGCGGAAAGACAATACATAGTTGCAATCAAGCGTCCACTGTGTACAGACACAGGATCAAAGGGAATAACGTTTAGTGCAAGATCAACAAAATAGAGAGAGTACAGAGGAGATTTACTAGAATGTTGCCTGGGTTTCAGCAACTAAGTTACAGAGAAAGGTTGAATAAGTTAGGTCTTTATTCTTTGGAGCGCAGAAAGTTAAGGGGGGACTTGATAGAGGTTTTTAAAATGATGAGAGGGATAGACAGACTTGACGTGGAAAAGCTTTTCCCACTGAGAGTAGGGAAGATTCAAACAAGGGGACATGACTTGAGAATTAAGGGAATGAAGTTTAGGGGTAACATGAGGGGGAACTTCTTTACTCAGAGAGTGGTGGCTGTGTGGAATGAGCTTCCAGTGAAGGTGGTGGAGGCAGGTTCGTTTTTATCATTTAAAAAGAAATTGGATAGTTATATGGACGGGAAAGGAATGGAGGGTTATGGTCTGAGCACAGGTAGATGGGACTAGGGGAGAATATGTGTTTGGCACGGACTAGAAGGGTCGAGATGGCCTGTTTCCGTGCTGTAATTGTTATATGGTTATATGGTTATATGGTTATATGGTTAAGATAAAGTCCAGTAAAG
Organism: Leucoraja erinaceus; assembly: GCF_028641065.1. Classification (NCBI taxonomy): domain Eukaryota; kingdom Metazoa; phylum Chordata; class Chondrichthyes; order Rajiformes; family Rajidae; genus Leucoraja; species Leucoraja erinaceus. The sequence goes on along the minus strand of NC_073402.1, from coordinate 29,952,114 downwards.
TCCGATCCTCAGCGTCTGAAGTTTCCCGTCCGACACAAGGAATCTCATTCCAGGCCTGACCGCACGAGCATGCATATTGAAGGTAGACAAAAGTGCCGGAGAAACTCAGCTGGGTGCAGCAGCATCCATGGAGCGAAGGAAATAGGCAACGTTTCGGGACGAAACCCTTAAGGAAATAGGCAACGTTTCGGGCCGAAACCCTTCCGGGTTTCGTCCCGAAACGTTGCCTATTTCCTTCGCTCCATAGATGCTGCTGCACCCCACTGAGTTTCTCCCGCAATTTTTATCTACCTTCGATTTTCCAGCATCCGCAGTTCCTTCTTGAGCATGCAAATGAACTGCCTTTCCAAGTCCAGAGCTAATCGCCACTAATTACAGAGTCTGTGCTTCATGGAGAGGCTTAGAGGCTAACGGGTGTGGGTCAGAACCTTCAATTGAATGCCCGCCCTCAATCTCCACCATGTCACGGAGATGAATGCATTAGTGCCGGCTGCTCACTGCCGTCAGATGTGAACCGAAATGAGCGTGAATCTGCTAGCCTTCTCCAAATCGGCATGCATATTGATGTGCCATGAAACCTGCATCGCCTCAGCTGAATTTACATCGAAGGTTACACAAAAAAGCTGGAAAAACTGCCTTTCCAAGTCCAGAGCTAATCGCCACTAATTACAGAGTCTGTGCTTCATGGAGAGGCTTAGAGGCTAACGGGTGTGGGTCAGAACCTTCAATTGAATGCCCGCCCTCAATCTCCACCATGTCACGGAGATGAATGCATTAGTGCCGGCTGCTCACTGCCGTCAGATGTGAACCGAAATCAGCGTGAATCCGCTAACCTTCTCCAAATCGGCATGCATATTGATGTGCCAATTCGACCTGCATCGCCTCCGGGGAATGCAGACGTCTCCAACTACGGAATATGAGGTGCATGTTCCTCCAATTTTTGGTTCTGAATGCTGTGATATGGATTTACCCAGGACAGACCTTCTGAAGGCGGAGTCGGCAGGGGGAGTTGAAGTGCTGATCGCCACCGGGAGGTCAGCGACTTTTTAACTACAAATAGCCCCATGTTCTTTTTTTTTTTCTTTCTGAATTTTTGTGATATTATGGGAGGAAACCTTCTGAATGTTGTATCTCGGCAGGGCAGTGCTCGCATATCGCCAACTTGGATAACGTTTACAAACTTTTACAGAAGCCACCCGTAACCGGGAAACCCGGGTCTTTGGAGTGTGGGAGGAAAACGAAGACCTCGGAGAAAACCCTCGCAGATCAGATTCAGATTCAGATTCAGATTCAGATTCAGATTCAGATTCAGATTCAGATTCAGATTCAGATTCAGATTCAATTTTAATTGTCATTGTCAGTGTACAGTACAGAGACAACGAAATGCATTTAGCATCTCTCTGGAAGAGCGACATAGCAAATGATTTAAATAAATAATAATAAGTGTCCGGAGGGGGGTGGTGATTGGCAGTCACCGAGGTACGTTGTTGAGTAGAGTGACAGCCGCCGGAAAGAAGCTGTTCCTGGACCTGCTGGTTCGGCAACGGAGAGACCTGTAGTGCCTCCCGGATGGTAGGAGGGTAAACAGTCCATGGTTGGGGTGAGAGCAGTCCTTGGCGATGCTGAGCGCCCTCCACAGTCAACGCTTGCTTTGGACAGACTCAATGGAGGGGAGCGAGGAACCAGTGATGCGTTGGGCAATTTTCACCACCCTCTGCAATGCCTTCCGGTCGGAGACAGAGCAGTTGCCATACCATACTGTGATGCAGTTGGTAAGGATGCTCTCGATGGTGCAGCGGTAGAAGTTCACCAGGATCTGAGGAGACAGATGGATCACGGGGAGAACGTGCAAACTCCACACGGACAGCACCCGTAGTCGGGATCGAACCCGGGTCTCTGGCGCTGCATTTTTGCTGTAAGGCAGCAACTCTACCGCTGCGCCACCGTGACCAATTACATACTCTGTTGTGCCGCAGCAAGTATGAGTTTCATTGTTCTATCTGGGACCCCACGACAATAGAACTCTCTTAACTCTTGCTTCCCCTCTCTCTCCATCCCCTCCCCCTTCACAGTTCTCCCGCCAGTCTCACTGTCTCCGACTACATTCTATCTCTGTCCCGCCCCCTCCCCCGACATCAGTCTGAAGAAGGGTCTCGACCCGATTCCTTCTCTCCAGAGATGCTGCCTGTCTGTCCCGCTGAGTTACTCCAGCTTTTGGTGTCAAACTCCACAGCTGAAGACAGACACTAAAAGCTGGAGTAACTCAGCGGGTCAGGCAGCATCTCTGGAGAGATGGAATGGGTGACGTTTCCAGTCGACCCAAAACATGGATATGGTGAGAAGGCAGGAACGGGGAACTGATTGGGGATGATCAGCCATGATCACATTGAATGGCGGTGCTGGCTTGAAGGGCCGAATGGCCTACTCCTGCACCTATTGTCTATTGCCCATTGTCTATTGTCTATCACCCATTCCTTCTCACCAGAGATGCTGCCTGTCCCACTGTGTTACTCCAGCATTTTGTGTCTACCTTCGGTTTAGACCAAACATCTGCATTTCCTTCCTACACAGGGCCAATTTACAACTACACCAAGCCAATTAACCAACAAACCTGTACGTCTTTGTAGTGTGGGACAAAACCGGAGATCCCAGGCACAGAAATCTGAATTTAGTTTAGAGATTTGGTGTGGAAATAGGTCCTACCAAGTCCGTGCCGATCACCGATCCCCGCACACTAACACAACCCTACACACACACACGAGGGCCAAGTTATAATTGTACCAAACCAATTAGCCTACACACCTGTACGTCTTTGGAAAGTGTGGAGGAAACATAGAAACATAGAAATTAGGTGCAGGAGTAGAGGCCATTCGGCCCTTCGAGCCTGCACCGCCATTCAATATGATCATGGCTGATCATCCAACTCCGTATCCCGTACCTGCCTTCTCTCCTTACCCCCTGATCCCTTTAGCCACAAGGGCCACATCTAACTCCCTCTTAAATATAGCCAATGAACTGGCCTCGACTGCCCTCTGTGGCAGAGAATTCCAGAGATTCACTCTCTGTGTGAAATTCCAGAGATTTCACTCTCTGTGTGAAAAAAGTTCTTCTCATCTCGGTTTTAAAGGATTTCCCCCTTATCCTCAAGCTGTGACCCCTTGTCCTGGACTTCCCCAACATCAGGAACAATCTTCCTGCATCTAGCCTGTCCAACCCCTTAAGAATTTTGTAAGTTTCTATAAGATCCCCTCTCAATCTCCTAAATTCTAGAGAGTATAAACCAAGTCTATCCAGTCTTTCTTCATAAGACAGTCCTGACATCCCAGGAATCAGTCTGGTGAACCTTCTCTGCACTCCCTCTGTGGCAATAATGTCCTTCCTCAGATTTGGAGACCAAAACTGTACGCAATATTCCAGGTGTGGTCTCACCAAGACCCTGTACAACTGCAGTAGAACCTCCCTGCTCCTATACTCAAATCCTTTTGCAATGAAAGCTAACATACCATTCACTTTCTTTACTGCCTGCTGCACCTGCATGCCTACTTTCAATGACTGGTGTACCATGACACCCAGGTCTCGCTGCATCTCCCCCTTTCCCAATCGGCCACCATTTAGATAATAGTCTGCTTTCCCGTTTTTGCCACCAAAATGGATAACCTCACATTTATCCACATTATACTGCAACCCGGAGCTTGCGGAGAAAACCCTCGCAAGTCAACATACAAATTCCCTACAAGCAGCACCCTTAGTCAGGATCGAACCTGGGTCTCTGACGCTGTGAGGCAGCAACTCCACCGCTGAGCCACCCCGTCCCACTGGACCTGTGAAAACATCTTCTCTGTCAGTTGTTTCAACATGATCTATATACATGGTGTTGGAAAATACACTTACAGATTTGTCAAGGCTAATGCCTGAAGGTTACTATCAATGGTTCTGGGCTGTGAGACCTTAATCCTATCAGGAGCAATAGAGCAGCATGGTATACCATCCACTTCTGACACCTCTCGCTTTAATGAGAATGAATACATCAAAAAACTAATTTTGAAAGAAGCTACAAAGGCCCTTTGTTTATTGAAAGCTATATTGGAGAAAATGTTCTTCAGATCTGAATTACCTCCACAAATCAACAAACTGGTTATTTCTCCATAAATTAAGCAACTTTAGGCAAATTGGATTCAAGGGTTGACAGCAGGACTTTATAACTCAGATAGTCACGTCCCTTTGAAGCCCCTGATTAATGAGTACGGTACTACTTTAGCTATTTTCGCTAAACATTTCTGAGCAGCATCTAGAAAATTTGAAGAATCTTAAGGCAGTGTCAGATGATCCATTACGGAGAAAATACTCCCTACTTGGAGTATTGGGAGGAGTTGTGTGGCCCCTTATCTGAGGAAGGATGTGTAGGAAGCAACAGCAGGTGCTGGTTTAAACCAAAATTAGACACAAGATGCTGGAGTAACTCAGCGGGACAGGCAGTATCTCTGGAGAGAAGGAATGGGTGACGTTTCGGGCCGAGACCCTTCTTCATTAGTACAGGTGTCAGGGGTTACTGGGAAAAGGCAGGAAAATGAGGTTGAGAGGGAGAGATAGAACAGCCAGGATTTATTTACCTGTCTCAGCGCTGCAACTGCGTCCGTTGCCATGCAGTGAGAACGGAGAGGTTGAGAAGGAGTTTCTTCCCAGAGGCAATTCGGACTGTAAACGCCCATCTCACCAGGGACTAACTCTACAGAACATTTTTTCCTTCTATTATTTATTATGTAAAAGAATATGTGTGTTATGATTGTGTTTATAATTTGTTTGGTTGTTTTGTTGTTCCGCGAGCATTGCCACTTTCATTTCACTGCACATCTCGTATGTGTATGTGACAAATAAACTTGACTTGACTTGACTTGACTTGACTTGACTTGACTAGAGTTGCTGCCTCACAGCAAATGCCGCGCCGGGGACCCGGGTTCGATCCCGACTACGGGCGCTGTCTGTACGGAGTTTGTACGTTCTCCCCGTGACCTGCGTGGGTTTTCTCCGAGATCTTCAGTTTCCTCCCACACTCCAAAGCCATACAGGTGTGTAGGTTAATTGGCTTGGTGTAAATGTAAAAAAATTGTCCCTAGTGTGTGTAGGATAGTGTTAGTGTGCGGGGATCGCTGGTCGGCGCGGACTCGGTGGGCCGAAGGGCCTGTTTCCGCACTGTATATCTAAACTAAACTAACCTAAGCCAGGAGCCATCCATATTCCAAAGTGCTTGTGCACACAGACCCATTATCCCAGTACTGACAGATGTGCTCCTGAAATGTGTTTGTCCCCCGCAGTTCGGCCCGTAAAGTTTACGTAATTAAGACCCAACGTTCCTCTTCGCATCCATTTGTTCTTGAAACAAACTACGGGAAAGTCACCATTTATCGCCGAGCCTTAATTGGCTTTTTTGGGTGACTTTCGACAGACCCTCAGCGGTTGGCCACAAATAGCCAGACAGTCTAATGACAGAGGATTTTTCTCACCCTGAAGGACATTAGTGAAGGTGATGGGTTTTTAACAACAGTCTGACAGCCTCATAAGTCCATGAAAGTTTAGCTTAGTTTATTGTCACGTGTACCGAGGTGCAGTGGGACAGGGTCACTGGTCAGGATCGAACCTGGGTCTCTGGCGCTGTGAGGCAGCAACTCTACCGCTGCACCACCGTGCTGCAGTGGAGGAATATTTAAAAAAGTACACTCACTGCCTTTGAAGTTCCTTGAGATGAATGAGTAGCTTGTCTTCCAATGGAGAACTTTAGGTTCAAAGAACAACATGACTAACGATAGCAACCAATAGCAATAAAGTGGATAAAAAGTTAATGGATAGAGGACAAGGAATTATCTCTTGGATAGAAAGTTGTTAAAATTCTCTGGTTCAAAGAAAATGGCATCAGGAAGCATCTGATGAAAGATGCTGTGGAGTAAACAGCTAAGACTGTTTACATGCAAAGAAATTCTTCAAAGGATTTAACAACAGATACATCGTGATGTCTTATCTTTGGCGTAACATTTGATGTCGCCAAGATACGGCGTGGAAGTGAAGCTGGTGTTCAGCATCGTTCCTGAGGACGTGAGATTGAAAAACCACCCCTTCTCCAACTGTTATAATCATTTTTTTTACCGTTATACGGTGGAACGGATTCGACGACAAACAGGGACTTAAATTGTTGAAACTTTTTGCAGCCCAGATTCTGTTTTACTTTTTTTTTCTTTAGTTTAGGGGGGTTTTGTTTTTTCTCTTTTCTTTTTTCTTTTTATCTTTTTGTTTTATACATATAAGTTTTCTTTTAACCACTTAACTATATTTACAGCGAGACCGGGAGGTCAATGTGTATTTTGACACTGGACTCATATTTAGGTTATACCTGCCATTAATGTAACCCTGATCCCTATGTATCAATATTTTGAAACGTACAAAATTCTTAAGGGGTTGGACAGACTAGATGCAGGAAGATTGTTCCCGATGTTGGGGAAGTCCAGAACAAGGGGTCACAGTTTAAGGATAAGGGGGAAGTCTTTTAGGACCGAGATGAGAAAAACATTTTTCACACAGAGAGTGGTGAATCTGTGGAATTCTCTGCCACAGAAGGTAGTTGAGGCCACAGTTCATTTGGCTATATTTAAGAGGGAGTTAGATGTGGCCCTTGTGGCTAAAGGGATCAGGGGGTATGGAGAAGGCAGGTACAGGATACTGAGTTGGATGATTAGCCATGATCACATTGAATGGCGGTGCAGGCTCGAAGGGCCAAATGGCCTCTACTCCTGCACCTATTTTCTATGTTTCTATGTTTCTATGTATTGTCTTTCCATTGGCTGGTTTGCGTGCAACAATTCTTTTCACTGTATCTCGGTACACTTTAGATATACAGTGGCGCAGTGGTAGAGTTGCTGCCTTACAGCGAATGCAGCGCCGGGGATCTGGGTTCGAAACCCGACTACTAGATCTGTCTATACGGAGTTTGCACGTTCTCCCCGTGACCTGCGCGGGTTTTCTGCGAGATCTTCAGTTTCCTCCCACACTCTAAAGATCGTACAGATTTGCAGGTTAATTGGCTTGGTAAATGTTTAAAAAACATTGTCCCTAGTGGGTGTTAATCCGCGGGGATCGTTGGTCGGCGTGGACCCGGTGGGCCGAAGGGCCTGTTTCCACAATGTATCTCTAAACTAAACTAAACTAAATTAAACTAATCGTGACAATAAACTAAACTAAACTGAATCGCAAGGATTATGGACACCATTACGATCCTGTTAATTTAAGATGATGTATTTTAAATCCTTGGAAAGATTTGAAAACCAGAACATCCATCAGAACACTGGATTAGTGGATCCCTGTAAGAGTGTGTCTCTGGTGAGACCACATCTCGGAAACAATTTCCCCTTATCCTTAAGTTGACCCCTTGTGTAACAGTTCTTCCTGCATCTCTGTCCAACCCCTAAGAATTTTGTAAGTTTCTATAAGATCCCCTCTCAATCTCCTAAACTCTAGAGAGTATAAACCAAGTCTATCCAGTCTTTCTTCATAAGACAGTCCTGACATCCCACGAATCAGTCTGGTGAACCTTCTCTGCACTCCCTCTATGGCAAGAATGTCCTTCCTCAGATTTGGAGACCAAAACTGCACGCAATACTCCAGGTGTGGTCTCACCAAGACCCTATACAACTGCAGTAGAACCTCCCTGCTCCTATACTCAAATCCTCTTGCTATGAAAGCCAACATGCCATTCGCTTTCTTTACTGCCTAATTTGAGGAAGTACCTCCTTGTGATTGAGGCAGTGCAGCGTAGGTTCACGAGATTGATCCCAGGGATGGCGGGACTGTCATATGAGGAAAGATCGAAAAGACTAGGCTTGTATTCACTGGAGTTTAGAAGGATGAGGGTAAATCTTATAGAAACATATAAAATTATAAAAGGACTGGACAAGCTAGATGCAGGAAAAATGTTCCCAATGTGTTGGGCGAGTCCAGAACCAGGGGCCACAGTCTTATTCCCCTTGTCCCACTTAGAAATCCTGAACGGAAACCTCAGGAGACTTTGCGCCGCACCCAAAGTTTCCATGCGGTTCCCAGAGGTTGCAGGTGGTTGCTGGAGGTTGCATGTAGTGGAAGCAGGTAGGGAGACTGACAAAAACCTCCGGGAACCTCCAGGAACCGCACGGAAACCTTGGGTGGGGCGCAAAGTCTCCAGAGGTTTCCGTTCAGGTTTCCGTTCAGGTTTCCTAAGTGGGACAGGGGCTTTAGAATAAAGGGGAGGTCATTTAAGACTGAGATGAGTAAAAACTTTTTCGCCCAGAGAGTTGTGAATTTATGGAATTCCCTGCCACAGAGGGCAGTGGAGGTCAAATCACTGAATGGATTTAAGAGAGAGTTAGATAGAGCTCTAGGGGGCTGATCATCCCCAATCAGTACCCCGTTCCTTCCTTCTCCCCATATCCCCTGACTCCGCTATCTTTAAGAGCCCTATCTAGCTCTCTTCTGAAAGTATCCAGAGAACCGGCCTCCACCGCCCTCTGTTAAAAATTAAGCCTGGCAGGTACTGATTAGGGGTACTGATTGTTTACACATCAGAAACAGGATGGGCTGGATCCACTAAACAACCCAGCAGGTCAGAAACAGTTTCCTATCATTGTTTATAGCTCTTCAGCATTTTTACTGCCATGCTAATTATACTAAAAGGAAAGGCTAATGTACTAAAAGCTTTTGCCGTGGCCCAATCAATCCACCAACATGAATGGGGGAAATGGACAGAGAGCTGTAGCATTTAATAAATGAATTAAACATATTTATCATACTGTGCTTCATTGATTAACAGCAGGCATAGAGTCATCGAGTTTTAAAAATAGCGGAGTCAGGGGAAATGGGGAGAAGGCAGGAACGGGGTACTGATTGGGGAAGATTGAGAGGATCTTATAGAAACTTACAAAATTCTTAAGGGGTTGGACAGGCTAGATGCAGGAAGAGAAGGGAAGTCCAGGACAAGGGGTCACAGCTTAAGGATAAGGGGGAAATCCTTTAAAACCGAGATGAGAAGGAACTTTTTTCACGCAGAGAGTGGTGAATCTCTGGAACTCTCTGCCGCAGAGGGTAGTTGAGGCCAGTTCATTGGCTATATTTAAGAGGGAGTTAGATGTGGCCCTTGTGGCTAAGGAGATCAGGGGGTATGGAGAGAAGGCAGGTACGGGATACTGAGTTGGATGATCAGCCATGATCATATTGAATGGTGGTGCAGGCTCGAAGGGCCGAATGGCCTACTCCTGCACCTAATTTCTATGTTTCTATGTTTCTATGATCACATTGAATGATGGTGCTGGCTCGAAGGGCCAAATGGCCTACTCCTGCACCTCGTGTCTATTGTCTATTGTCTATTGAGTCTTCAGCCCAACTTGCCTGCACCTACCAACATGTCCCATCTACTTTAAAGAAGTTCTCCTCCTCTCAAGTCAAGTCAAGTCAAGTCAAGTTTATTTGTCACATACACATACGAGATGTGCAGTGAAATGAAAGTGGCAATGCTCGCGGACTTTTGTGCAAAAGACAAACAACAAAACAACCAAACAAATTATACACACAATCATAACACACATATTATTTTACATAATAAATAATGGAAGGAAAAACGTTCTGTAGATTCCTCCTGCTCTTCGTCTCCCTGAAGAAGGGTCTTGACCCGAAACGTCACCCATTCCTTCTCTCCGGAGATGCTGCCTGTCCCGCTGAGTTGCCCCAGCATTCTGTGTCCCATCTACACGAGTCTCACCCGCCCAGGTTCCTCTAATCCTGTCCTATCCATGTACCTGTCCAAATGTCATTTCAACTACTTGTTCTGGCAGCTCGCTCCACACACCTGGGTGAAAAATTAGTTTTCATAAATGCCATGAATTTCATTAAGACCAGGCGGGTCTCCACACTAACGTAAAACTGGCATTCCAGGAGTCAGCACCTCTTCACCACCATCTCAATCCTGCACAAAATATTCAAAGCAGTCGCCCTCTCTTTACACATTAAGGTCACAAGGCCATAAGCGATAGGAATAGAATTAGGCCATTCACCCATCATGTCTATTCCACCAATCAATCATGGCAGGATCTATCACGGGGATCATTCTCTGTCACTTTCAGTAAATCCCAAGGTGTTTGAGGCCCAGCGCAAATTGGGGGAACAGCGCCTCATATTTCGCTTGGGTAGCTTACACCCCAGCGGTATGAACATTGACTTCTCTAACTTCGTTAGCCGTTAAAATCTACGCTAAAAATCTTCCATTCCGAAAGCTGAAAAATTCTGAATTACGAAAAGTGTCTGGTCCCAAGGCTTTCGGATAAAAGGTTGTGCACCTGTAGTGGAGGAAGAGACTGACTTTGGTGCCTTCCCACACAGTGGGGAACTTTGATTCTGCTGTGTGGGGATGTTTTATGTCAAACCCTATAGTGTGTTGTGTCCTGTTGATTTTTATTGTATGGCTGTATGGAAATTCATTTCACTGTGCCATCAGGCACACGTGACAATTAAATCTATCTTGAATCTTGAATATTGAATCTTGAATCTTCAAGTAACCCTTGCTTCCCCTCTCTCTCTCTCTCCATCCCTCCCCCTTCCCAGGTAGACAAAAGTGCTGGAGAAACTCAGCGGGTGCAGCAGCATCTATGGAGCGAAGGAAATAGGCAACGTTTCGGGCCGAAACCCGGAAGGGTTTCGGCCCGAAACGTTACCTATTTCCTTCCTGAAGGGTTTTGGCCTGAAACCTTGCCTATTTCCTTCGCTCCATAGATGCTGCTGCACCCGCTGAGTTTCTCCAGCACTTTTGTCCACCTTCAATTTTCCAGCATCTGCAGTTCCTTCTTAAACCCAGCCCCCTTCCCAGTTCTCCGGCCAGTCTGAGTGTCCTCCTGATTATATTTTATCTCTGTTTGCTTTGTTGTTAACTTCTCCCTGGCTAACAATGATCTATTTTAAAATAGACACAAAAAAACTGGAGTAACTCAGCGGGACAGGCAGCATCTCTGGGGAGAAGGAATGGGTGACGTTTCGGGTCGAGACCCTTCTTCAGACGATGAAGGACCTCGTCCCGAATTCGACCTCGTGTTCGAACTCTGCATCTGCAGTTCCTTCCTGCACTAAGATCTTTTCTACATTTTCCTAGATCCTCATTTCTTTTGATCTCTTACACTTCCGTATCTCCGTAACTCCCTCTCCCCCGACTCCCAGCCTGAAGAAGGGTCTCGACCCGAAACGTCACCCATTCCTTCTCTCCAGAGATGCTGCCTGTCCAGCTGAGTTACTCCAGTTTTTTGTGTCTATTTTAAAATAGATCATTGTTAGCCAGGGAGAAGTTAACAACAAAGCAATCAGAGATAAAATATAATCGGCCCCGCCTCACCCGTCCCGACGTAGTGCAGCCCGTGGAGTGCAGCAGCAGCAGCAGCAGCAGCAGCAGCAGCAGCAGCAGCAACGCCTCGCCCGTGGCCCCGTTGGTCGGCAGCCCGGCCAGCTGTCCGACCTTCGGACCTTCGCTCACCGCCAACATCATCACCACCACCACCCCTCCTTCTCACGGCCGATCATCAGCGGGAGTGAGAAAGTTGGCGACACTACTCATGCCACTTACAACAACTGGGACAAAGTGTGTAGGAAGGAACTGCAGGTGCTGGTTTAAAGTGGTGATAAACACAAAATGCTGGAGTAACTCCACGGCACAGGCAGCATCTCCGTCTGACTAGTCTGAAGCATCACCCATTCCTTCTCTCCAGAGATGCTGCCTGTCCATCTGAGTTACTCCAGCATTTTGTGTCTATCTTTGAGTTATTACAGCCACTGAGTTACTCCATCTTTTAGTGTCTTTCTTTGGTGTAAACCAGCATCTGCAGTTCCTTGATGTTCCAGCATTTTGTAACTATCTGTTGTTCATTCCTGACTTTGAAGCACAGTCATTGTAGGAATACAGGACACACACACACAGCAATTTGCAATCTGCAAGCTCGTACCAACAGCACGTGATAATGATCAGATAATTGGATTTTAGAAATATTAATATTTATATAAGGGATAAATATTCAACAACATCATAGTTTTCCTCAAATTTTGCTCCGTACTGCTTCTCCCTAACCCGAGATCTCAATTTAATGCCTCGTTAGAAGGATGCAACCTCATTTTTGATGCTCCAATCTGCAAAGAACATTTTAACATATTACTTATCAGAGTGGCACGATGGCGCAGCGGTAGAGTTATGGGAGGAAACCGGAGCACACTAAGGAAACCCAAGTGGTTACGGGGAGAACGTGCAAACTCCACACAGACAGCACCCGAGGTCAGGATCAAACTCGTGTCTCTGGCGCCGTGGGGCAGCGGCGCCACCGTGCCGCCCCAGTTGTTGCTGTGAACGCATTTTGATCACGTTAGTTGTCATGCAACCCTGTCAAACTAATGCAGTCATCGGTTTCCCTTGCCAAGGGTGAAGCGTTAATTAACTTGAGCAGCTGGCTCTATGTGTCATTGCAAAGCTAAGACCAAATAATCAGAAATGGCACCAGATTCAGTCAAATTTCCATATCTTTCCACCAGCGACCCGTGGATAAAGCATTCGTTGGGAATCTCGACCAATGCTTCACACAGATGGACTGGACCTTCCCACGGTACAAAAGCAAAGCAAGAGCCCGGCCGGTGCCAGCAGATCTTTCATAACAACACGAGGATTATTTAAGGGGCTGTCCCACTGTACGAGCTAATTCAGGAGTTCTCCCGAGTTTCCCCTGATTCGAACTCGGAGATTTACGGTAATAGCCGCTCTTAGGTACTCGGGGCTCTCGTGGACATTTTTCAACATGTTGAAATATCTTCACGAGCTTACCGCGTTTCCTGAGTACCCGCCGTTAGCGTTACGAGCCTCTAAGAGACGTCCCCGAGCTCCGACGTACCCGCTACGTACATTCTATGTGCTTACCACGAGTTTGATTTTTTTTAACTCGGGAGAGCTCTTGAATTACCTTGTACAGTGGGACAGGCCCTTTACCATGCATGTCAATGGCACCAGCATGAGAGAAGGGAGCGCCTTTAAATAACAAGAGTATATAAGATAGAGTATAAGGCAGAGATACATAGATTCTCGATTAGTACAGGTGTCAGTGGTTACGGGCAGAAGGCAGGAGAATGGGGTTAAGAGGGAGAGATAGATCAGCCATGATTGGATGGCACAGTAGACTTGATGGGCCGAATGGCCTAATTCTGCTCCAATCAATTATGAACTTATGAAGTTTATAAAGTTATGAGAGGCGCAATATGGAAACAAGGGACGTCCTGGAGGTCACGGCTCCGGGAACGAAGGAGGACGTTGTAACTTTGTCTGCGCCCTCTATCTGGGAACTCTTTGCATACCTGGTGTGTACAAAGCAAAGAATCTCACTGTGACTTGTCACATGTGACAATAAAGTATTCATTCATTCATTCGTTCAAGAAAGCGAATGGCATGTTGACCTTCATAACAAGAGGAGTTGAGTATAGGAGCAAACAGGTCCTTCTGCAGTTGTACAGGGCCCTACTGAGACCACACCTGGAGTATTGTGTGCAGTTTTGGTCTCCAAATTTGAGAAAGGATATTCTTGCTATTGAGGGAGTGCAGTGTAGGTTTACAAGGTTAATTCCCGGGATGGCGGGACTGTCATATGCTGAGAGTATAGAGCGGCTGGGCTTGTACACTCTGGAATTTAGAAGGATGAGAGGATATCTTATTGAAACATACAGTATAAGATTGCTAAGGGTTTGGACACGCTAGAGGCAGGAAACATGTTCTCGATGTTGCGGGAGTCCAGAACCAGGGGCCACAGTTTAAGAATAAGGGGTAAGCCATTTAGAACGTAGATGAGGAAAAACTTTTTCACACAGAGAGTTGTGAGTCTGTAGAATTCTCTGCCTCAGATGGTGGTGGAGGCAGGTTATCTGGATGCATTCCAGAGAGAGCTAGATAGGGCTCTTAAAGATAGCGGAGACAGGGGATATGGGGAGAAGGCAGGAACGCTGTACTGATTGGGGATGATCAGCCATGATCACATTGAACGGCGGTGCTGGCTCGAAGGGCCGAATGGTCTACGCCTGCACCTATTGTCTATTGTCTATTTATCCAAATGCCACTTTGATCCGGTAGAAATCCCTTAAAATTCAAGAATTCAACGTTCATCCCTCGTACTGTTCTTGGATCGCTGACAACCCAACAGTATGAACATTGAATTCTCTAATTAGCTAAGTAACTTCTACTGAAGGGCCTCTCCCACTTGGGCGTTATTTGCGAGTCATTTACGCGACATCATTTACTTTTCACGTGTGCGTTGTGACGTGCGCATGGCGTGTGGTGAGATATGGTGGCGTAGGCAGTGACGCGTGGTCACGCGCAGCGCCCCAGGATTTTGGGATTCACAAAATCTTCGCGCACCACCTGCGTGACACGCAAAAGACACCCAAGTGGGACAGGCCCTTTACTCTCCCCTCCCCTCCCCTCTCTTCCCTCCTTGCTGCCTTCCTCAACCCCAGTCGTTTTACCATTCCACAGTTCTTCACGTTGTTTCGCTTGAGATCACACCTTCCCCTCGCCAACAATGGACCCACCAGGCATCACCCTGGCTGATTACAATCTCGCCGTCCACACCGCACAGGCACATGATAAATGATCTGGACGAGGGAATTGAAGGCAATATCTCCAAGTTTGCGGATGACACTAAGCTGGGGGGCAGTGTTAGGTGTGAGGAGGATGCTAGGAAACTGCAAGGTGACTTGGATAGGCTGGGTGAGTGGGCAAATGTTTGGCAGATGCAGTATAATGTGGATAAATGTGAGGTTATCCATTTTGGTGGCAAAAACGGGAAAGCAGATTATTATCTAAATGGTGGCCGATTGGGAAAGGGGGAGATGAGGATAACTTTTTTCACACAGAGAGTGGTGAATCTCTGGAACTCTCTGCCACAGAGGGTAGTTGAGGCCAGTTCATTGGCTATATTTAAGAGGGAGTTAGATGTGGCCCTTGGCGGCTAAAGGGATCAGAGGGTATGGAGAGAAGGCAGGTACGGGATACTGAGTTGGATGATCAGCCATGATCATATTGAATGGCGGTGCAGGCTCGAAGGGCCGAATGGCCTACTCCTGCACCTATTTTCTATGTTTCTATGTTTCTATGATAAAGGGAATAACATTTAGTGCCAGATAAAGTCTAGTATAGTCTGATTGAAGATTGTCCAAGGGTCTCCAATGAGGTAGATAGTAGCTCAGGATTGCATTCTCTCTCCTCATTCAAGATTCTCCCATTGGTGGAAACATCCCAGTCTGCCCGATTGTGTTTCTGAAGAATCTTCCATGTATCAAAAGAAAACGTTAAATCCAGGCCCCACCTGGTTTCCACGTCACTGTTTTGTAGAAGATTGTAAGACTAAACCTGCTGCTCTGGTCAATATTTAACGTTCTACCAACATTGCTCTGTTTAATTAAAGTGTCAAAGTATAATATTTGCAACGCATCACTTTGGATCGCAAGTTGAACACATCAAGGTGAAATGTGTAGGAAGGAACTGCAGACGCTGGTTTAAACCGAAGACAGACACAAAAAGCTGGAGTAACTCAGCAGGACAGGCAGCATCTTTGGAGAGAAGGGATGGGTGATGTTTCGGGTCGAGACCCTTCTTCAGACTGGTTAGGGATAAGAGAAACGATAGATATAGACGGTGATGTAGAGAGATAAAGAACAATGAATGAAAGATATGCAACAATGTAACGATGATAAAGGAAACAGGCCGTTGTTAGGTGTTTGTTGGGTGAGAACAAGAAGCTGGTGCGACTTGGGTGGGGGAGGGATAGAGAGAGAGGGAATACCGGGGCTACATGAAGATAAGGGCCTGTCCCACTTGCCGATTTTTTCTGCAACTGCCGGCATCATTGACTGGCGTATCAGGTCACCGAACAATCCGCAGCGTGATGGCGTATTGGCGAGCGGTGTTTTTTCAAGCGTCGCAACATAGGAGCAGAGAGGTTCTACTGCAGTTGTACAGGGTCTTGGTGAGACCACACCTGGAGTATTGCGTACAGTTTTGGTCTCCAGATCTGAGGAAGGACATTATTGCCATAGAGGGAGTGCAGAGACGGTTCACCAGACTGATTCCTGGGATGTCAGGACTGTCTTATGATGAAAGACTGGATAGACTTGGTTTATACTCTCTAGAATTTAGGAGATTGAGAGGGGATCTTATAGAAACTTACAAAATTCTTAAGGGGTTGGACCAGGCTAGATGCAGGAAGATTGTTCCCGATGTTAGGGAAGTCCAGGACAAGGGGTCACAGCTTAAGGATAAAGGGGAAATCCTTTAAAACAAAGATGAGAAGAACTTTTTTCACGCAGAGAGTGGTGAATCTCTGGAACTCTCTGCCACAGAGGGTAGTTGAGGCCAGTTCATTGGCTATATTTAAGAGGGAGTTAGATGTGCCCCATGTGGCTAAGGGGATCAGGGGGTATGGAGAGAAGGCAGGTACGGGATACTGAGTTGGATGATCAGCCATGATCATATTGAATGGCGGTGTAGACTCGAAGGGCCGAATGGCCTCTACTCCTGCACCTATTTTCTATGTTTCTATGTTAACATTTTTTTTGTCGCCGCTGGATTTTGAAATGTTCAAAATCTTTTGGCGACCCTGATATGACGCCGGCAGTTGCCGAAAAAATTGCCAAGTGGGACAGGCCCTTTAGAGAAATCAATATTCGTACCACTGGGCAGTAAGCTGACCAAGCGAAATATGAGATGAAATGTGCTTTATAAAATGGAAGGTACACTAACCACCAGAAAGAGGAACCAGTGGAGAGATTTCAATGAAATGAGGAACAGGTTAGTCCTTGAGTATGGAAGGTGGACAAAAATGCTGGAGAAACTCAGCGGGTGCAGAATCATCTATGGAGCGAAGGAAATAGGCAACGTTTCAGGCCAAAACCCTTCTTCAGTCCTTGAGCATTCTGACCTAATCTACTCGAGGCATCAATGAGAATCTATCCCCAAACCTACACCGGCAACATCTTGTCCCCAAGTAAGTGAACATGTCAAGTCGGTTGCTAGAAACTTCCCTTCCCATTCCCAAACAAGGTCTGGGTGGGGAAAAGGCCATTCAAGTCCTTTCAACATTTCTCAATAGTGTGCCGTCATTCACAGTCACTCTGAATGCAGAACAGGTTATTCCCCTCAGTCTGCCTCGACCTACCTGATCTCCCGGTTCCCAAAGACATTAACACCCCCTCCCATTCCCACATTGACCTCTCTGTCCTGGGCCTCCTCCATTGTCAGAGTGAGGCCCAGTGCAAATTGGAGGAACAGCACCTCATATTTCACTTGGGCAGCTTACACCCCAGCGGTATGAACATTGACTTCTCAAACTTCAAGTAACCCTTGCTTTCCCTCTCTCTCCATCCTTCCCCCGCCCTAGTTCTCCGACTAGTTCCACCGTCCTCCTGATTAAATTTTACTGTTTGTACGCCTCATTGTCATCTTCCCCTTCAGCCAACAATGAACCGTTCTACATTTCCTTATCATCGTCTGCTTTGATATGTCGTTTTCACACCTTACCCTTCCGTATCTCTAGTTTCCCTCTCCTCTGACTCTCAGTCTGAAGAAGGGTCTCGACCTGAAACATCACCCATTCCTTCTCTCCAGAGATGCTGCCTGGCCCGCTGAGTTACTCCAGTGTTGTGTGTCTATCTTCGGTGTAAACCAGCATTTGCAGTTCCTTCCTGCACATGTCATTTTCTTTGATCTGATCACAATATGGTCTTTAGAAAGAAAACCCGTCATCTTGTTTGACAGTTCCCATCCCAAGGCTGATCTATTGTCTTGACAGACCTCATCAGCTTTAGTTTAGTTTAGAGATACGGTGTGAAAACAGGCCCTTCGGCCCACCGAGTCTTAATTCTGTTTAATTGGCCCAATGAATCCTAAAGTAGAATTGTGTAGTCATCTTATTTATGGCACCTTATTTTTAACCATCTCCCAGCTGCAGAAAGATAATAGAAACATAGAAACATAGAAACATAAAAAATAGGTGCAGGAGTAGGCCATCCGGCCCTTTGAGCCTGCACCGCCATTCAATATGATCATGGCTGCTCATCCAACTCAGTATCCCATCCCTGCCTTCTCTCCATACCCTCTGATCCCTTTAGCCACAAGGGCCACATCTAACTCCCTCTTTAACATAGCCAATGAACTGTGGCCTCAACTACCTTCTGTGTCAGAGAATTCCACAGATTCACCACTCTCTGTGTAAAAAATGATTTTCTCATCTCGGTCCTAAAAGACTTCCCTCTTATCCTTAAACTGTGTGACCCCTTGTTCTGGACTTCCCCAACATCGGGAGTTGTGTAGTGTAGAATCTGGGGGGGGATTGTTAGCAAGTTGGAGAGATTTTAAAAAATGGTTTTGATTAGCGTGCAGTCTGAAGTCTGAAGAAGGGTCTCGACCCAAAACGTCACCCATTCCTTCTCTCGAGGGATGCTGCCTGACTGTGAGTTACGCCAGCATGTTGTGTCCATGTGTACACGGTGCTGTGTGTGGCCAGTATCAGCAGGGCGATTCGCATTGCAAACCAAGCTCATATTTCTCCTGCCAAGCCGGGAGCTGCGATCAGATCCTGTTGGTTCATCTTTGTCTTGCTCACAGATCAGTCACTCTGTGGCATCTGCTTGCAAGTGAGTCATGATGCACCACCACAGAACAGTGACATCGATGTCCACTGACTGATGTTACAATCGCAGGTCATGCCACAGTGGTGACAAACACTCACAGGATGTGGTCCTATGATGCTGACAGAGCCTTTCTCTTGCTCATGTTCCCCTTTATGATTCAAGTAACCATTTATTTTTAGTTTAGTTTAGAGATACAGCATGGAAACAGGCCCTTCGGCCCAACTCGTTCATGCCGACCAAGATACCCCATCTAAGACAATAGACAATAGACAATAGGTGCAGGAGTAGGCCATTCGGCCCTTCGAGCCAGCACCGCCATTCAATGTGATCATGGCTGATCATTCCCAATCAGTACCCCGTTCCTGCCTTCTCCCCATATCCCCTGACTCCACTATTTTTAAGAGCCATATGTAGCTCTCTCTTGAAAGCATCCAGAGACAGACTCACCACTCTCTGAGGCAGAACATTCCACACTCACAACTCTCTGTGAGAAAAAGTGTTTCCTCATCTCCGTTCTAAATGGCTTACTCCTTATTCTTAAACTGTGGCCCCTGGTTCTGGACTCCCCCAACATCGGGAACATGTTTCCTGCCTCTAGCCTTAATAATCTGATATGTTTCAATGAGATGTCCTCACATCCTTCTAAATTTCAGAGTGTACAAGCCCAGCCGCTCCATTCTATCAGCATATGACAGTCCCGCCATCCCGGGAATTAACCTGGTGAACCTACGCTGCACTCCCTCAATAGCAATTCCCACATCAGTGCACAGGTGTCAATAGAAGTGGAACTGGCGACTCAACGTTTATGGGCGGCACGGTGGCGCAGCGGTAGAGTTGCTGCCTTACAGCGCCAAGGACCCTGGTTCGATCCTGACTATGGGCGCTGTCTGTACGGAGTTTGCACGTTCTCCCTGCGACCACATGGGTTTACCCTGGGTGCTCCAGTTTCCTCCCACACTCCAAAGACGTGCAGGTTTGTAGGTTAATTGACTTGGTATAAATGAAAATTGTTCCTCGTGTGTGTGGGATAGCGTTAATGTGCGGGGATCGCTGGTCGGCGCGGACTCGGTGGGCCGAAGGTCGTGTTTCCGTGCTGTATTTCTAAACTAAACTAAATCTACATCTCAACCTAAACCTAAATAAAGCTCTTTGCCATTTTCCGTGGATGAGAAAGGCGCTATAGAAATGAGCAGATCCTCCTTTCACGGCAGAGCTGATAGTGGAGCATTGTGTAACACTCAAAGAAACGCAAACAGTTTTCACCATGCAACCACTGATTACACTCCAAAAGAAATACTGATTTAGGATTCAGTATTGACTGCAAGTCCAAGTGCACTAATTAACAGTAAAGGTGAGTGAATTCTGAATTAGCTATTGATTAACTGAAAATAACTGCTCATAGAAAGCACCATTGCCAGCCTGTAATGCTGAGAGGTCAGTGGGGATGGCAAATAATGTTTGTGGCAAATGCCTGTGGCTGGGGCGGCACAGTGGCGCAGCAGGTAGAGCTGCTGCCTCACCGCGCCAGAGACCCAGGTTCGATCTTGACCTCGTGTGCTGCCCGTGTGGAGTTTGCACGTTTCTCCTGTGATCGCATGGGTTTCATAAATTCACAAGATCGTAAGTCATTGGAGCAGAATTAGGCCATTCAGCCCATTGAGTCTGCTCTACCATTCAATTATGTTTGATCAATGTTAAACTAATTCTCCTGCCTTCTCCCCTTGGACCCCCTTACCAATCAAGAATCTCTCAATCTCCGCTTGAATTCAAGTTTCCACCCTTGTCTCAAAGACTTGCAGGTTTGTGGATTAATTGGCCTCTGTAAAGTTGCCCTTAGTGTGTAGGGAGTGAATGAGAAAGGGGGATAGCATAGAACTAGCATGAAAGGGTGATCGATGGACAGCTTGGACTCGATGGGCAGAAGGGCATGTTTCAATGCTTGGAAATAGGAACATTTAGCCCACAAGTCCACACTGGCTGGTGATCATCTGTTCACACTGTAAAACAACACCTGCAGTTTCCTTGTTTCTACATTTAAAAGACATTTTTACAAGTACATAGATACGGAATGTTTGTAGTTGTACGGTAAAAATATGTGGAGGTATATGGGCATATAGGCCTATGGGACAAGCTTAAGATTGTTAAGGGTTTTGGACACAGCTAGAGGCAGGAAACATGTTCCTGATGTTGGGGGAGTCCAGAACCAGGGGCCACCCAGTTTAACAATAAGGAGTAAGCCATTTAGAACGGAGATGAGGAAACACTTTTTCTCACAGAGAGTGATGAGTCTGTGGAATTCTCTGCCTCAGAGGGCGGTGGAGGCCGGTTCTCTGGATGCTTTCAAGAGAGAGCTAGATAGGGCTCTTAAAAATAGCGGAGTCAGGGGATATGGGGAGAAGGCAAGTACTGATTGGGGATGATCAGCCATGATCACATTGAATGGCGGTGCTGGCTCGAAGGGCCAAATGGCCTACTCCTGCACCTATTGTCTATTGATACTCTTGTAAATAACGGAACATAAAGCCTTCAGTTTTATTAGCTTGCAGTAACAAAAATAAACTTGGCTATTGAAAAGAACTTTATTTTTTTAAACCTGCAGGAAAAATAACTTTGTTATTGTGAGTCAGAAACTCACTAACCCCTAATCGCCATTTCCCAATTTGTTTTTAGATTTAGAAACATAGAAATTAGGTGCAGGAGTAGGCCATTCGGCCCTTCGAGCCTGCACCGCCATTCAATACGAGTCCAGTTTCGAGGTTTCTTAGGAACTAAACTATGTCAGACCTGCCTGATATTTATATATTTCTTTTCAGTAGTAAACATTATCAAGCAGGTACGTTACATTCAGATGATATCTGATCTCATAAGATCATAAGTTATAGAATTAGGTAATTCGGCCCATCAAGACTTCTCTGCCGTTCATCATTGCTGATCTATCTTTCTCTCTCAACTCCATGGGTCTTCTTCCCACAGGCCATCAGGACTGTCAACTTATATCATCAGGGACTAAATTACTGTTGCGTTGTGTCTTTTTTTTTAATTCTAAAATGTAAATACTGGCTCTGATCTATTCTGTTCAGTTGTTCTATAGTTTTTGCACAATCCGCAGGCATTGCCACTTTCATTTCACTGCACATCTTGTATGTGTATGTGACAAATAAACTTGATTTGACATTCTCCTGCCTTCTCCCCATCTGATTCAGAGATCCTTCAGTGTCGTATTACAGCAGGGTCCTTGAAAATACATGCAATTTTTCTTAAGACAGACCCAAAATGCTGGAGTAACTCAGCGGGACAGGCAGCATCTCTGGAGAGAAGGAATAGGTGACGTTTCGGGTCGAATTGAATTGAATTGAATCCTTTATTTGTCATTCAGACCTTTCAGTCTGAACGAAATGTTGTTGCCTGCAGCCATACATGTAATAATAACAACACACAATAAACACAAATTAACATCCACCACAGTGAGTTCACCAGGCACCTCCTCACTGTGATGGAGGCTAAAGTCTTAGAGTTAGTGTCTCTTCCCTCCTCTTCTCCCTCTGCGCTGAGGCGATACCCCACCGGGCGATGGTAAGTCAGTCCCGCGGTTCAAGCTCCGTGGCCCGGGGGTGGTCGAAGCTGCCGCCCTCCAGTCCAGCGGACGCAGCTGTTTCCACGGGAGCTCCGGAAAACAGGCACCAGCCTGTGACCCGCGAGCTCCCGACGATGCCGTCCACTGGACCGCGGCCGAGCCCCGGATTCAGGTCACCGCCGCCAGAACGCCGCCTCAGCCACCGGAGCACCGTCTCCGCCCCGCACCGGGCCGCCCACACGGGAGCGTCTCAGCCCCGCACCGCGCCGCCCACACGGGAGCGCCTCAGCCCCGCACCATCCTCAGCCTCGAGACCCTTCTTCAGGCTGGATAGGCTTGATACAGGAAGATTGTTCCCGATGTTGGGGAAGTCCAGAACAAGGGGTCACACAGTTTAAGGATAAGGGGTAAATCTTTTAAGACCGAGATGAGAAAAACATTTTTCACACAGAGAGTGGTGAATCTGTGGAACTCTCTGCCACAGAAGGTAGTTGAGGCCACAGTTCATTGGCTATATTTAAGAGGGAGTTAGATGTGGCCCTTGTGGCTAAAGAGATCCGGGGGTATGGAGAGAAGGCAGGTACAGGATACTGAGTTGGATGATCAGCCATGATCATATTGAATGGCGGTGCAGGCTCGAGGGGCCGAATGGCCTCTACTCTTGCACCTAATTTCTATGTTTCTATGTTTCAGACTCAATGTGTCCATATGTATATAGTGTCCAGATGTGTGTTGAGTCCATTCCCTCCACAGATGCTGCCTGACCCGTTGAGTTCCTCCAGCATTTTGTGCTTTGCTCAAGATGCCAGCATCTGCAGTTCCTTGTGTATCTTGCATACGCACCCACATTTAACACCATCCTTTCTGTTCTGTAACTAACCAAATAGGTTCAGTATACGGACCCTCTGGGAGTATTCTCTCTCTGAACAACTGCATTGTTAACCTAGGTCTCCAAAATCACACACCCTCTTCCTCTATTTGTTTACTTATCCTTCCTGAAAGCATTGTATCCGGGAATGTGTACTTCCTGTTCCTGCGTCTGGTTAGACAAGTCTCCGATATAATTGTGCAGGAAGGAACTGCAGACGCTGGTTTCAACTGAAGATAGGCACAAAATGCTGGAGCAACTCAGCGGGGCAGGCAGCATCTCCGGAGAGCAGAATTAGGTGATGTTTTGGGTCGAGACCCTTCTTCAGACTGGGAGTCCGGGGAAAGGGAAACGAGAGATATAGTCGGCGATGTAGAGAGATATGGAACAAATGAATGAAAGATATGCAGAAGAGTGACCATGATAAATTGAGGAAGGAGTAGGCCATTCGGGAGTGCAGCCTGCACCGCCATTCAATATGATCATGGCTGATCATCCAACTCAGTATCCCGTCCTGCCCTCTCTCCATATCCCTGAGCCATAAGGGCCACATTTAACTCTCTCTTAATTTAGCCAATGATTGGCCTCAACTACCCTCTGTAGAAAGAGTCCAGAGATTTCCACTGAAGGTGTTGGAAAAAGCTAGATGCATCTCGGTTTTAAAGATTTCTCCCCTTGTCCTTAAACTGTGACCAAGGGGTGGAGCTTAAGGAACATCGGGAAAATCTTCCTGCATCTAAAACCAACCCCTTAGGAACTTTTTTTCTACAGAGAGTGGTCAAACTCTGGAACTCTCTGCCGTAGAAACCAAGTCTATCGAGGCTTTCTTCATAAGACAGTCCTGATTTCCCAGGAAGTCAGTCTGTGAACCTTCTTGCACTTCCTCTATGGGGATCCTTCCTCAGATATGGAGAGAAAACAGGTACAGGATACTCCAGTTGGGTGATCACCAATGATCCTGTACAATGGTGGTGCCCCTGCTCGAAGGGCCAAATGAATGAAAGAAATGCACCTAGAGTGACAATGATAAAGGAAACAGGCTAGACTGGGTGAAAACAAGTTACAGACAATGAGACTAAACAGGATGGCTTTGAAACTGGTACAACGACTTGGGTGGGGGAGGGACGGAGAGAGGGGATTCAAGGGTTACAAGGAAAGTAGAATCATGTTTTGGTTCCAGATGATTAGACATTCAGGAGGACACGTCTCCTTCAATCACACAATCACAACTCAGGAATAATTCGGGATTTATATTCATTGCCTATTCTTTGTAAAAAATAATCAGGAAATAACATCAATTAGGTTGTCTGCTGAGGGAAAATTAAACATACAAATATATAAATCTTTCCTTAATAACCCAAATGACTCAACGATACATAAAAATGAAAGATACTTTGAGAGGTTACAAATATATTGGAGGAAGTTAGCATTTGTCGAGATACAGTCGTACAGAACAGAAACAGGCCCTTCAGCCCAACTCATCCACACCAACCAAGATGCCCCATCTCAGCTGGCCCATGTTCTCGCATTGGACCCGTTCTCGCCAATGTACCTGCTCTCCTGTCTTTTTAAATATTGTTATGGGTAACATTAAGGCTGAGACCCGGGTTCGATCCTTATTGTGTGAAATTTGTGCGTTATCCCTGTGACCGAGTAAGAATAAGGGGTAAGCCATTTAAAACGGAGACGAGGAAACACTTTTACTCACAGAGAGTGGTGAGTCTGTGGAATTCTCTGCCTCAGAGGGTGGTGGAGGCCGGTTCTCTGGATGCTTTCAAGAGAGAGCTAGATAGGGCTCTTAAAAATAGTGGAGTCAGGGGAGAAGGCAGGAACGGGGTACTGATTGGGGATGATCAGCCATGATCACATTGAATGGCGGTGCTGGCTCGAAGGGCCGAATGGCCTCCTCCTGCACCTATTGTCTATTGTCTATTGCCTATTGACCGTGTGGGTTTCCTCCAGGTGCTCGGGTTTCCTCCCACAACCCAAAGACGTGCGGGCTTGTAGGTTAATTGGCCCTCTGTAAAATGTTCCTATTCTGGAGGTAGTGAGATAACACGAATCTAAGTGCGTATGCATAGTGATACTTGTGCTAAACTCAGGATATCAGGCGTTATGTGGAGAAGGCAGGAGAATGAGAGGGAGAGATAGATCAGCCATGATTGAATAGCGTAGATGTGATTGGCCGAATGGCCTAATTCTGCTGCTGTCACTCATGAACTTTGAACTGAAAACAAAAATGAATTTCACAGTACATGAGACAGACAAAGTGCCGTATATTGTAACTGTTGTAAGAGGGGTGCACTGTAGGAGGCAGCATCTTGATGCTGAGAGGGTTAACAAAGGCCAGTGGCGCAGCGGTAGAGTTGCTGCCTCACAGCGCCAGAGAGCCAGGTTCGATCCTGACTACGGGCGCTGTCTGTACGGAGTTTGTACGTTCTCCCCGTGACCTGCGTGGGTTTTCTCAGAGATCTTCCATTTCCCCCCACACTAGGTTGTAGGTTAATCGGCTTGGTGTTATTGTAAAATTGGCCCTAGTGTGTGTAGGATAGTGTTAGTGTACAGGGATCGCTGGTCGGTGTGGACTCGGTGGGGCCGAAGGGCCTGTTCCCGCGCTGTATCTCTAAACCACTCACACATGCGCACGTACACACGCACATGCGCACACACGCACAAGCACACATACAGGTGCAAACGCACAAACGCACACACCCACGTGTATGCACACACACACCCACGCTCACACAAATACACACACACACATGCGCACACACGCACAAGCACACACACAGGTGCAAACGCACACACGCACGCACACGCACACACAAACGCACACACACACACACACACACCCACGTGCATGCACACATGCACCCACGCTCACACAAACGCACACACACTCACACTCACACAAATACACACACACACATGCGCACACACGCACAAGCACACATACAGGTGCAAACGCACACACACACGCACGCACACACAAACACACACACACACAAACGCACACACAAACACACACCCACGTGCATGCACACATGCACCCACACTCACACAAACACACACACACTCACACTCACACACACGCGCGCACTCACACGCATACACACGCACACGCGCGCATACACACGCACACGCGCGCACACACACACGCACGCACACACGCATACGCACACACACACACGCATACGCACACACGCATACGCACACACACACGCGCGCACTCACACACGCGCGCACTCACACGCATACACACGCGCGCATACACACGCACACGCACACACGCACACGCGCACACACTCACACGCATACACACGTGCACACACGCACACGCACGCTCGCGCACACACACACACACACACACACACACACACACACAGAGAATTCCTGGTACATTGGTCACAGAACAGGAAGTTCTCTTTGCAATCTCCCTTGACCAATATGAGCCGAGGCTCTATAAATGATGTCATTGTTAGTTGTGAGACCATGACTGGATGTTTTGTTGCATTTCCTCATGTAATATAACAGTGACGACTCTCGAGAGACACATCTTTGCACCAGTGGATTTTAGTCAGCTAAGAAATATGTGCCTCGCCAGCAAGGACTGTCTTTATTGCCCATCCCTGTTTAGTTGTTGAGGAGATAGTGGTGAATCATGTGCAGGAAGGAACTGCAGGTGCTGGTTTAAACCAAAGATAGACACAAAGTGCTGGAGTAACTCAGCGGGACAGGCAGTGCCCATCTGTCCCGCTGAGTTACTCCAGCACTTTGTTTCTATCTTCAGTTTAAACCAGCACCTGCAGTTCCTTCCAACACAGAGTGATTCTGTGGCGTGGGTCAAAGGGCCTGTGTCCATGCTGGGGTCATGTCGGGGGTTATAGAGAGAAGGCAGAAGAGTGGGGTTAGGAGGGAGAGATAGATCAGCCATGATTGAATGGTGGAGTAGACTTGATGGGCCGAATGGCCTAATTCTGCTCCTATCACTTTCATTTCACTTGAGCCACCAGGAAGAAGGTACAGGAGTCTGAAAACTGTAACGTCCAGGTTCAGGAACAGCTTCTTCCCAACAACCATCAGGCTATTCACAGCAACAGCAACTAATCCGTGAACTAGGGTCAGCCTGGGTAGAACTGAATCTGCCTGAGCTGCTCAAGGGACTTTAGGCTTTCTTTTCTTTTGCACTATATTCACTTTTTTTTATCCACAATAATAATAATAATAATAATAATTTTATTTATACTTTAAAAACAATCATAGTTGCAACAAAGTGCTGTACATCACTAATCGTTGACAAAAACGTTAATACACACCAATAATAACAATCAAAAGAAATAGTAGGAAAAGACATGTAAAATAAAGAAACATTAAAAACAATAAAAACAGAAGCAAAGTCTCAGGCATGGTCAAAAGCCAGGGAGTACAAATGTGTTTTAACACTAACAATAAGTTTTTCTTGTTTGTTTGTTGTGTTATTTATTGAATACTGCGTTTACAAACCTCTTGTGCTTTTGCAAATAAGATTTTCATTGGCTTCTGTACATTGTCCTTAATGTGGAGGATAGAACTAGTGTGCGGACTCGGTGGGCCGAAGGGCCTGTTTCCACGCTGTATCTCCAAACTAAACTGAACTAAGCTCTCCGCAGTTTACTTTAGACTAGATTTTCATTCATCCCGTACACTAGTTCTTCATTACACACCAGGGACATTTTACAATTTTTCAGAAGCCAATTAGCCGACAAACTTGCACGTCTTTGGAGGTAGACAAAAATGCTGGAGAAACTCAGCGGGTGAGGCAGCATCTATGGAGCGAAGGAAATAGTCAACGTTTTGGGCTGAAACCCTTCTTCAGATGTCTTTGGAGTGTGGGAGGAAACCATCTTGTTGCAGGGAGAACGTACAAACTCGGTACAGACAGCACCCGTGGTCAGGATCGAACCCGTGACGCTGGCACTGTGAGGCAGCAACTCTACCGCTGCTCCACCTGTGGTTGCCCGGCAAACACCACTAGTGACAAACCTGACAGACAGACAGACAGACAGAACAGACAGACAAACAGACAGATTTCATCATTGCTACTTCACCACTGAGACATATGCAGACATTGCCCTTTTAAAATGTACTCGTGCCAGAGAAATCTGCGTCATTAAAGAGGTGTCTTGAGAGTGATACCTTCCTCCTTGGTTCAAATCCATTACCCAGAGCCACAAAGCTCATTAAGAATTGACACGGGGTTTCTGTTCAGCTTGGACAAGCTTACGGCACAGATACTCAAACAGATACTTGGATGGGAATGGTTTAGGTGGCGTGGTGGCGCAGCGGTAGAGTTGCTGCCTCACAGCGCCAGGGTCCCGGGTTCGATCCTGACTACGGGTGCTGTCTGTATGGAGTTTGTACGCACGTTCTCCCCGTGACCTGCGTGGGTTTTCTCTGGGTGCTCCGGTTTCCTCCCGCACTCCAAAGAGTCCCTAGTGTATAAACAGGGTTGTGTGAGTGTGCGGGGATCGCTGGTCGGTGCGGACTCGGTGGGCTGAAGTGCCTGTTTCCGTGCTGTATCTCTAAACTAAACTAAACTAAGGCCCCAGGCTGTTTTCTACACCACACACATACACGCACACATGTGCACACATGCATACACACACACACGCACACACTCTGTCAAATGCAGGCAGATGGGACTGGCTTAGATCTTGGTCGGCTTGTCCTGTTTCCATGCTGTCTGCCTTTGTATAATATTGCCCAAAGAGCAATATGAATTTCATAGAAACATAGAAAATAGGTGCAGGAGTAGAGGCCATTCGGCCCTTCGAGCCTGCACCATTCGCCATTCAACATGATCACTAGTGGGTGTAATTTATAGACCTCCAAATAGCTGTGACGCTGTTAGTCAGAACATAAATCTGCAAATAGTTGACGCATGTAAAAAGGGAACTGCTGTAATCATGGGGGACTTCAATTTTCATATTAATTGGGCAAACCAAACTGGGCAGGGTAGACTAGAGGAAGAGTTTATAGAATGTATTAGAGACGGGTTCCTAGAACAGTATGTCACAGAACCGACAAGGGGGGAGGCAATCTTGGATCTGGTCCTGTGTAATGAAGCAGGATTAATTAAAAATGTCATAGTTAGGGACTCGTTGGGAACAAGTGACCACAATATGGTCGAATTCCATATTCAAATAGAAGGGGAGCAGGTTGAAACTCAGGCTAGGGTGCTTAGTCTAAATAAGGGGGATTATGAAGGTATGAGGACTGAGCTGATCAAAGTTGACTGGGATAGCAGACTCAAGAATAAGACGGTACATGAGCAGTGGTGTACATTTAAGGGTATACTGTATAACCTTCAAGAAAAATTTATTCCTATGAAGAAAAAAAGGGGTAAGGGTAAGAACAGTCAGCCATGGCTCAGTAAAACTATAAAGGATAGTATTCGGCTGAAGGCAAGGGCATATAAGGTAGCCAGAGATAGTGGGAGGGTAGAGGATTGGGAAGCATTTAAAGGTCAGCAAAAAATAACTAAGAGATTAATTAAGACGGGGAAAATAGACTATGAAAGGAATTTAGCGAACAACATAAAAAACTAATAGTAAGAGTTTTTATAGCTATATAAAAAGAAAAAGGGTGGCTAAGGTGAACGTTGGTCCATTGGAGGGTGAGACTGGAGAGTTGTTGGTGGGGAACATGGAAATGGCAAAGGCATTAAACGAGTATTTTGTATCAGTCTTCACCATAGAAGACACAAAAAATATTCCAACGCTGGATAAACAGGGGGCGGTAGGAATGGAGGAGCTAAATACTATTAAGATCACCAAGGAGGTGGTATTAGGGAAATTAATGAGACTGAAGGAGGATAAATCCCCTGGGCCTGATGGATTACATCCAAGGGTCTTGAGGGAGATAGCGGTGGGGATTGTGGATGCATTGGTGATAATTTTCCAAAAACTCCCTGGAGGCAGGAACGGTCCCAGTGGATTGGAAAATGGCCAATGTAACACCTATATTTAAAAAAGGAAGTAAACAGAAGGCGGGTAACTATAGACCGGTTAGTCTAACATCGGTGGTGGGTAAAATGTTAGAGACAATTATTAAAGAAACACTAACGGGCACACTGGATAAACATGACTTCATCGCACAAAACCAGCACGGTTTTGTGTAAGGGGAAGTGCTGTTTAACGAATCTGCTCGAATTCTTTGAGGAAGTAACAACCCGGGTGGATAAAGGGGAACCGGTGGATGTGGTATACTTGGACTTCCAAAAGGCTTTTGACAAGGTGCCACATAAGAGACTATTGCTAAAAATAAAAAATTATGGGATTGGGGGTAATATATTAGCATGGGTAGAGGATTGGCTAACAAATAGGAAGCAGAGAGTGGGGATAAATGGTTCATACTCGGGATGGCAACCGGTAACTAGCGGGGTTCCGCAAGGGTCGGTGCTGGGACCCCAGTTGTTCACAATTTATATAAATGATTTGGAGGAGGGAACCAAGTGTAATATATCAAAATTTGCGGACGATACAAAAATGGGAGGAAAAGTAGGGGATGAGGAGGATAGGAAGAGTCTGCAAAAGGATATAGATAAGCTAGGTGAGTGGGCAACAACTTGGCAGATGAAATTTAATACTAATAAATGTGAAGTCATTCACTTTGGGAAAAAAAATGATAGGGCAAGTTATTTTCTAAATGAGGAGGAGCTGCATTGTAATGCAACGCACAGGGATCTAGGGGTATTAGTACATGAATCACTGAAAGTTAGTATGCAGGTGCAGCAAGCAATCAGGAAGGCCAATGGAGTTTTGGCCTTTATTGCTAGGGGGATTGAGTATAAAAACACGGAGGTCTTGCTGCAGCTGTACACAGTATTAGTGAGACCACATTTGGAATACTGTGTACAGTTCTGGGGTCCATACTTAAGAAAGGATGTACTAGCCCTGGAGGCAGTGCAGCGAAGGTTTACAAGATTAATTCCTGCAATGAGGGGATTGACATATGAGGAAAGGTTAAGTAGGCTGGAACTCTACTCTTTGGAGTTTAGAAGAATGAGAGGCGATCTCATTGAAACATATAAGATCGTGAGGGGCCTTGATCGGGTGGATGCACCGAGGATGTTCCCAATGATCGGGGAAACTAGAACTAGGGGACATAGTTGCAGAATAAGGGGGGGCTCTTTTAAAACTGAGATGAGGAAGAACTTCTTCACCCAGAGGGTGGTTAATTTATGGAATTCACTGCCCCAGGGAGCAGTGGAAGCAGAAACTTTAAATATATTTAAGACTAAAATAGATGGTTTTTTAGCTGCCAAGGGGATAAGGGGCTACGGGGAGAGGGCAGGGATATGGACCTAGGTATGGTTAGTATAGTAAGACCTGAGTGATCTCCTGGACAAGTGTCGATCGCCTAGATTGGGGTCGGAGAGGAATTTCCCGGATTTTTTTTCCCGAATTGGACCTGGGTTTTTATCCGGTTTTTTGCCTCCCCCAGGAGATCACGAGGTTCTTGGGGTGGAGAGGGGTGATAGCGGTATAAAGGGGAGGGTAGTGTCTTGTGTTCTGTGTCTTGTGTCTACTGTTTGTGGGTAAGTGTGTCTGTTTAGTGTTCAGCCATGAGCGAATGGCGGTGCGGGCTCGATGGACCTGGTGGTCTGCTCTCGCACCTACTTTCTATGTTTCTATGTTTCTATGTTTCTATGATCATCCAACTCAGTATCCTGTACCTGCCTTCTCTCCATACCCCCTGATCCCTTTAGCCAATGAACTGGCCCCAACTACCTTCTGTGGCAGAGAGTTCCAGAGATTTCAAAAGACATTTGTATAGATATAAGGATGGGATTTGAGCCAAATACAGGCAAATGGGACTAGTTAGATGGAGAGTCTGAAGAAGGATCTCGACTCTAAACATCACCCATTGCTTCTCGCCAGAGATGTTGCCTGTCCCGCTGAGTTACTCCAGCATTTTGTGTCTATCTAATGGAGCATTTCAGTTGGCATGGCCTTAAGGTCCTGTTTCCATGCTGTATGACTCTTTGACTCGATGATATTGCCCAAATAGCAAGAGGAATTTCTAAAGACATTTGGTTAGGAATACGAATGGGTTTAGAGGGACGTGGGCAAAGTACAGGCAAACGAGACTGAACCAGGTGGGTCCAAGGGCTTGTACACTTTTTTGGCTTGATGATGAATAAAGTCTCCAAGGGTTTAAGTAATTGGTTTGCACGGAAACCTGAATGGAAACCTCTGGAGACTTTGCGCCCCACCAAAGGTTTCCGTGCGGTTCCCGGAGGTTGCAGGTGGTTGCCGGAGGTTGCAGGTAGTGGAAGCAGGTAGGGAGATTAACAAAAACCTCCGGGAACCTCCAGGAACCGCACGGAAACCTTGGGTGGGGCGCAAAGTCTCCAGAGGTTTCCTTTCAAGTTTCCTAAGTGGGACAGGGCCATTACTCTGTTTGTTTTTTGGCCTGTATTTACTTCCAATGGCTTTTCCCAGGAGAAGGATGGTGAATTTAAGGACATTGATATTTTGTACTTTTTGTGTTTCACACGGTATAGTGGAGACTCCAGTATGTTTGGGCTTGGTTTTGTCACCAGTTGCAATACTCACTGCTCAATCCTTGTTACATTAGGTGCAACGTATATTCCTTGCTTCCTCCCAGTCAAACATTGTTGTGTAGGAAGGAACTGCAGATGCTGGTTTAAACCGATGATAGACAAAAAAATGTAGGAGTAACTCAGCGAGAAAGGCAGCATCTCTGGAGAGAAGGTTTGGGTGACGTTTCGGGCCGAGACCCTTCTTCAGACATTGTTTCATTCAGTTCTGGGCACCATGTTATAGGAAGGATAATAGACAATAGGTGCAGGAGTAGGCCATTCGGCCCTTCAAGCCAGCACCGCCATTCAATGTGATCATGGCCGATCATCCCCAATCAGTACACCGTTCCTGCCTTCTCCCCATATCCCCTGACTCCACTATTTTTAAGAGCCCTATCTAGCTCTCTCTTGAAAGCATCCAGAGAACCGGCCTCCACCGCCCTCTGAGGCAGAGAATTCCACAGACTGACCACTCTCTGTGAGAAAAAGTGTTTCCTCGTCTCCGTTCTAAATGGCTTACCCCTTATTCTTAAACTGGGGCCCCTGGTTCTGGACTCCCCCAACATCAGGAACATGTTTCCTGCCTCTAGCGTGTCCAAGCCCTTAACAATCTTATATGTTTCAATAAGATTCCCTCTCATCCTTCTAAACTCCAGAGTGTACAAGCCCAGCTGCTCCATTCTCTCAGCATATGACAGTCCCGCCATCCCGGGAATTAACCTTGTAAACCTACGCTGCACTCCCTTGTCAAATTTGTCAAGCTTGAAAGGGTACAGAGAAGATTTACGAGGATGTTGCCAGGACTAGAGGGTCTGAGCTATAAGGAGAGATTGAGCAGGCTAGGACTCTATTCCCTGGAGCGCAGGAGGATGAGGGGAGATCTTATAGAGGTGTATAATGTCATGCGAGGAATAGATCGGGTAGATGTCTCTTGCCCAGAGTAGGGGAATCGAGGACCAGAGGACATAGGTCTAAGGTGAAGGGAAATAGATTTAATAGGAATCTGAGGGGTAACTTTTTCACACAAAGGGTGGTGGGTGTATGGAACGAGCTGCCGGAGGAGGTAGTTGAGGCTGGGACTATCCCAACACTGAAGAAACAGTTACACAGTTACATGGATAGGACGGGTTTGGAGGGATATCGGTCAAACGTGGGGCTAGTGTAGATGGGGCAACTTGGGCGGTGTGGGCAAGTTGGGCCTGTTTCCACATTATAACGTTGAATATAGAGCATCAATCAGTACAGAAGAAGAACAGGCCCTGGGGAGAAGGCAGGCACGGGTTATTGATAGGGGACGATCAGCCATGATCACAATGAATTGCGGTGTTGGCTCGAAGGGTCGAATGGCCTCCTCCAGCACCCATTTTATATGTTTCTATGTTTCTATGAAGCCGGAGCACCTGGAGAAAACCCACAGGGAATACGTGCAAACTCCGTACAGACAGCA
The DNA here is from genome assembly GCF_028641065.1 of Leucoraja erinaceus. Lineage (NCBI taxonomy): Eukaryota > Metazoa > Chordata > Chondrichthyes > Rajiformes > Rajidae > Leucoraja > Leucoraja erinaceus. The sequence goes on along the minus strand of NC_073402.1, from coordinate 29,917,937 downwards.
CCCGTAGTCGGGATCGAACCCGGGTCTCTGGCGCTGTGAGGCAGCAACTCTACCGCTGCGCCACCGTTCCTCCCCTTCACTTGACATGCAAGGAAAGTGAATGACGTTTACAGCCTCCTGTCAGAAGCGATTCACTGCTGTCCCAGTCCCCGCTCCGCTCCCTGGAGGGCCTCTGGATGTTGGATGCTGCCTGGAGCCAGCTTCTGAATGCCTCATTAGTATTCCAGTGCTGGAGTTTGGTGGTGCACAGCGGCACTCGTGACAAGTGAACCTTTGTGTTCAGGGCAAAAGGAACAATCCCCTCCGCCTAGCGATCCTGTCAATACTTTTTGCAAATCGTCTAAATTGTCAGGCATACAAATAATTATCGATCTGCCCCCTTCAGCCTTCCACCCTTTCAGCCTTCCAGCCTTCCAGAGAGTTGTGGACACGGCTTGTTTTGTGATATGAACTTGTCACAGTGCCCATCATGGAACATGGAACATGGAACATGGATCATGGATCATGGATCATGGATCATGGAACATGGAACATGGAACATGGATCATGGATCATGGATCATGGAACATGGAACATGGAACATGGAACATATGGAACATGAAAACATGGAACATAGACAATCTGAAGAAGGGTTTCGACCCGAAACGTTGCCTATTTCCTTCGCTCCATAGATGCTGCTGCACCCACTGAGTTCCTCCAGCACTTTTGTCTACCCTCTATAGACAATAGACAATAGGGGCAGGAGTAGGCCATTCAGCCCTTCGAGCCAGCAGCCCCATTCAGTGTGATCATGGCTGATCATCCCCAATCAGTACTCCGTTCCTGCATTCTCCCCATATCCCCTGACTCCGCTATTTTTAAGAGCCCTATCTAGCTCTCTCGTGAAAGTATCCAGAGAACCTGCCTCCACCGCCCTCTGAGGCAGAGAATTCCACAGACTCACCACTCTCTGTGTGAAAAAGCGTTTCCTCGTCTCTGTTCTAAATGGCTTACCCCTTATTCGTAAACTGTGGCCCCTGGTTCTGGAACATGAAACATGGAACATGGAACCTAGAACAGTAGAACAGAAAACTCTCTGAGTTATATATGAGGTTTGTTTGTCTTATTAACTTCTCAACATACATACAACATACATCAATAAAACATATATATATAGAACACAGTACATAGAACAGCACAGGCCCTTCGACCCACAATGTGTGTGCTGGCTGTATCGAGTTTACATGTTCTATCTGCCACAGACTGCATTTGGCCCAAAGTCCTCTATACCGTCTAAAACTCTCTAAAATGTGCTTTAATAGTGGTGACACAGCTGGCACAGCTGTTCCCTTTCTTCAGAGATGCTGCCTGATCCACTGAGATACTCAAGTCAAGAGAGTTTTATTGTCCCAGATAGGACAATGAAATTCTTACTTGCAGCAGCTTTTTGTGTCTATCTTCGGTTTAAACCATCATCTGCCATTCCTTCGCGCACAAGCTACAAACCTGCACGTCTTTGGAGTGCGGGAGGAAACCGGAGCAACCGGAGAAAAACCCACGCAGGTCTCGGGGAGAACGTGCAAACTCCGCACAAGCAGCGCCCGTAGTCAGGATCGAACCCGGGTCTCCGGCGCTGTGGGGCAGCAACTCTACCGCTGCACCACCGTGCCTCCTCACTGTCTTGCCCCTGTGATTCTGTTGGACGAGTCCAGAACCAGGGGCCACAGTCTTAGAATAAAGGGGAGGCCATTTAAGACTGAGGTGAGAAAAAAAAATTTCACCCAGAGAGTCGTGAATTTGTGGAATTCCCTGCCACAGAGGGCCAGTGGAGGCCAAGTCACTGGATGGATTTAAGAGAGAGTTAGATAGAGCTCTAGGGGCTAGTGGAGTCAAGGGATACGGGGAGAAGGCAGGCACGCGTTATTGAGTGGAGAGATAAGTTTGTTTGGCCTTCCATCACAGCGATGTGATGGATGTTTATGTAAATGATGTTGTGTCTTGGGTCTATTTGTTTGTAATGTATGGCTGCAGAAACGTCATTTCATTTGGACCTCAAGGGGTCCAAATGACAAATAAATTGAATCTTGATCTCTTGAATCTTGATCTATTGATTGGGGACGATCAGCCATGATCACAATGAATGGCGGTGCTGGCTCGAAGGGCCGAAAGGCCTCCTCCTGCACCTATTTTCTATGTTTCTATATCCTGGCCTGCTGAGTGAGGTGTCTATGTCCAGTGAACTGTAAGCCACCAGTAGATGGTGGCCAAGTCACCAAGGACATTCATTATCACAGTCTCAAGAGGTTTCATGACAACTAGGTGAGAGAATGGAAGGGCCCATGTCCAAAACGTTCCTCAGATAATATGATTGCAAGAAGCTATGAATAACCTCACAGCCTATAACTGGATGAGCTTCAGTGCAGTTTAATCTAGTGCTGTCAAAATAAGGATTAGAACTATTTACATTACACTCAGAGTGAAGGCGGCTCAGATAAGAAAACCAAATGTTGATTAGACTGCTGGGTCCAACACAGCAAACCCAGACAATGAGACTCTGGGAGATAGATATGACTGTAAATGCTGGTACACAAAAATGCTGGAGAAACTCAGCGGTCCCAAAAGGTTTCGGCACGAAACGTTGCCTATTTCCTTTGCTCCAGAGATGCTGCCTCACCCGCTGAGTTTCTCCAGCATTTTTATCTACCTTCGATTTTTCCAGCATCAGCAATTCTTTCACAAACACTGTAAATGCTGGAGTAACTCAGCGGGAAAAGGCAGCATCTCTGGAGAGATGGAATGGGTGACGTTTCGGGCCGAGACCCTTCTTCAGACTCTCCATGTAACTAGCCCCCCCTGTGCCTGTATTTAGCCGATATCCTTCTACACCCACTCGTGAGGGTTCTGGGACCTTCCCAAATATCCACTGTCCCCCTCCCTGACACCCAGTCTGAAGAAGGGTCTCCACCCGAAACGTCACCCATTCCTTCTCTCCAGAGATGCTGCCTGTCTGTCCCACTGAGTTACTCCAGCACTTTGTTTCTATCTTCGGTTTAAACCAGCACCTGCAGTTCCTTCCAACACAGAGCGATTCTGTGGCCTGGTTCATGCCTTGATGGTTCGGTGTGAGCTGGGCATTCGAATTTGGACTTGGACACTCACAGGGGAAATCAAGAACAATAGTTCTAGTGGCGCCTGCAGCCAGCACACACGGTGGCGCAGCGGTAGAGTTGCTGCCTCACAGCACCAGAGATCCGGATTCGATCCTGACTGCAGCCACTGTCTGTACGGAGTTTGCACGTTCTCCCCGTGGGTTTTCTCCGGGTGCTCCGGTTTCCTCCCACACTCCCAATATTTGTAGGTTAATTAGCTTGGTCTAATTGTAAATAGTCCCTGGTGTATGTAGGATAGGGTTAGTGTGCGGGGATCGCTGGTCGGAGTGGACTACGTGACCTAAAGGCGCTGTATCTATAAACTAGCCGGCATGAGCGTTGGGTTGAAGGGCCTGTTTCCGCGCTGTACGACTCTATGACTCTATGACTCAATGACTTGGCTAGATGCCAGTGTGTTATTGATGTCTGTGTCAAATGAGGCTTGACTGGAACAGATCACGTCAAGCTGCCAGAAGCAGAGCTAAGTTTGGCCAGACCAGGTTGTGGTTTCGTAACGTGTAATGGAAAATGTGAGCTGCAATCTTTGCTGAGAATGGCCGACGTCCCCCCCTACTAGAGGCCTGGCACAGACTGGCATCACTGGGCTGGAAGCAGCAGGCTCTGGTACTCGATCTGATCGAGAATTCTTTCAGGAACACGTTTAGCTTGGACTGGAATAAATGTCACCGCAGCTGTTCAGCTTTGTATCACCTCTGCTTCATGTTTCATTTCGTTTAGTTTAGTTTAGTTTAGAGATACAGCGCGGAAACAGGCCCTTCGACCCACCGAGTCCGTGCCGACCAGCGATCCCCGCACACTGGCACTATCCTACACACACTAGGAACAACTTTTACATTTATACAATTCTATGGAATGTTGGCTTTCATAACAAGAGGATTTCACTATAGGAGTAAAGAGGTCCTTCTGCAGTTGTATAGGGCTCTGGTGAGACCACATGTGGAGTATTGTGTACAGTTTTGGTCTCCTAATTTGAGGAAGGACCTCCTTGTGATTGAGGTAGTGCAGCATAGGTTCACGAGATTGATCCCTGGGATGGCGGGACTATCATATGAGGAAAGATTGAAAAGACTGGGCTTGTATTCACCGGAGTTTAGAAGGATGAGGGGGTGTCTTATAGAAACATATAAAATTATAAAAGGACTGGACAAGCCAGATGCAGGAAAAATGTTCCCAATGTTGGGCGAGTCCAGAACTAGGGGCCACAATCTTAGAATAAAGGGGAGGTCATTTAAGACTGAGGTGCGAAAAAACTTTTTCACCCAGAGGGTTGTGAATTTGTGGAATTCCCTGCCACAGAGGGCAGTGGAGGCCAAGCCACTGGACGGATTTAAGAGAGACTTAGATAAGAGCTAAGTGTGGAGTCAAGGGATACGGGGAGAAGGCAGGCACGGGTTATTGATTGGGGACGATCAGCCATGATCACATTGAATGGCGGTGCTGGCTCGAAGGGCGAATGGCCTACTCCTGCACCTATTTTCGATGTTTCTATGTGTCTATGTTTCACTGATCAATGAAGCTGTGTCTAGGTCTGACCTCTGCATTAGAGACGGCATCTGCACGGCAGTGGGAACATCGCATCTGAGTGCACACCAGTTGGAATATATTTGCAGCTGTTGACATTTGCGAGGCCAGGCTGACAGGCCGGTGAGTCTGCTCCACGGGCCGAGATTGCGATCTGCAGTCTCCTCCGCGCAGCGGCAAGCTCTCCAGGAGTCCGACCATCTTCATTTACATTAAAGGTCAGGCAAGAGCTGGCTGCTCATATTTTCATCCCTAACGAGCAATAACCGCAGCTCCAGCCATCGAACTGCTGGGCAAAATCTCTCTCCCGCCTCAAAATTATAGCTCTGGTCTCTCGGGCGAGACTGTCTGTAATTTACTGCTGCACAAAATAGCAAGCCAGACCAGCATGAATTAAGGCAAAGGATGCAGTCAATATATCTCCAAAAGCATTCTAGATCAGTTTGGTTTATTGTCACGTGTGTCGAGGTACAGCGAAAAGGTGTTTGTTGCGAGCTAACCAGTCAGCGGAAAGACAACACGTGATTACAATCGATCCATTCACAGCGTATAGATACACGATAAGGGAATAACGTTTAGTGCAGGGTAAAGCCAGCAAAGTCCAATCAACATAGAAACATAGAAATTAGGTGCAGGAGTAGGCCATTCGGCCCTTCGAACCTGCACCACCATTCAATATGATCATGGCTGACCATCCAACTCAGTATCCCGTACCTGCCTTGGTACACGTGACATTAAACTCAACTGATTGTAGGGGAAAGGAGAGGGAGAGTTCACTAAACTAAACTAAATTAAACTAAACTTTCTGAATCTGCAAAACTCTATTGCAAATCTAAATAATTTTGCATTGTGAAAACGCACACCCCCCAGATTCAGGGACAGTATTTTTCCACAGCTGTTATCAGGCGATTTTTTTCGGCGACTGCCCGTGTCATTGACTGGCGTATCAGGTCACCGTAAAAGTTGCGACGTGATGACGTATTGAGTGTCGCAACATTTTTTTAGGTCGCCACTGTTCAAAATCTTTCGGCGACCCTGATAAGTCAGTCAATGGCACCGGCAGTCGCAGAAAGAGTCACCCATTGGAACAGGCCCCTGCTTGAATCATTCTATCACAACCAGAGAGGAGAGCTAAACTACCATCTGCCTCTTTGTTGACGTTCGGACTAACTGTGACTGGCTTTATCTCGCACTAAACGTAATATCTCTAACCGAACGCCACTACTTCCTTAGAAGGCCGACGAGGTTCGGCGTGCCCCCCCCCCCGACAACTCTCGCCAACTTCTACAGATGCGCCACGGAAGGAAAGCATTTTATCAGGATGCATCACAGCACAGTTTGGGAACGGCTCCATCCAAGACGGCAAGAAATCGACTCCATCTACACCTCACGCTGCCTCGGCAAGGCCAGCACCGTCATCAAGAACCAGTCGCACCCCCAGGCCACTCCCTCTTCTCCCCTCTCCCATCAGGCAAGAGGTACAGAAGTGTGAAAACAAATGCACACACCTCCAGATTCAGGGGCAGTTTCTTCCCAGCTGTTATCAGGCAACTGAACCATCCCACCACAACCAGAGAACAGTCCTGAACTGCTATCTACCTTATTGGTGACCCTCAGACGATCCTTGATCCTTAAGGGGTTGGACAGGCTAGATGCAGGAAGATTGCTCCCGATGTTAGGGAAGTCCAGGACAAGGGGTCACAGCTTAAGGATAAGGGGGAAATCCTTTAAAACCGAGATGAGAAGAACTTTTTTCACACAGAGAGTGGTGAATCTCTGGAACTCTCTGCCGCAGAGGGTAGTCGAGGCCACAGTTCATTGGCTATATTTAAGAGGGAGTTAGATGTGGCCCTTGTGGCTAAGGGGATCAGGGGGTATGGAGAGAAGGCAGGTACGGGATACTGAGTTGGATGATCAGCCATGATCATATTGAATGGCGGTGCAGGCTCGAAGGGCCGAATGGCCTCCTCCTGTACCTAATTTCTATGTTTCTATGTTTCTATGAAGAAGGGTCGCGGCCCGATACGTCACCTATTCCTTTTCTCCAGAGACGCTGCCCGACCACTGGATCGCGCGCAACAAAAGCCTTTCTCCGCAACTCGCTACACGTGACAATAAACTAAACTGAAACCCGCTGAGTTGCTTCAGCTTTTAGTGTCTATACTTTGGCCTGAAGTTAGCCGCAAGCAGTGTATAAAAGTTTCCATTGAAGATGGAGTGGGTTGATGCCAACTCGAAACTGCTTACACTGCAGCCTCTAGACAGTAAATTTATCTTTGTTCACTACAGCGCTAGCTTCATGTGCAGGCCCTCGAAAAGCACAAGTGATTTACTGGGCAACATCGTTGCTTCAGAGACCACAAAGTGATTCATTTATTGCTGACCTTAAACACATTTATTTCACAAGGTGAGCTCAAATTAATTCCACGGATATTTCCAGTGGTTGATTCCTGAGAAAAACCACTTGAAAATTCAACGGGCCTCAGCTTAGTTTCGAGAAACAGGCCCTTCAGCCTGCCGAGTCCGTGCCGACCAGCGACCCCCGCACGTTAACGCTTTCCAACACACACTAGGGACAATTTAGAATTATACCCAGCAAATTAACCTACAAGAATGCATTTTGTTGTCTCTGTACTGTACACTGACAATGACAATTAAAATTGAATCTGAATCTGAATCTGAAACCTCCAGGTCTTTGGAGTGTGGGAGGAAACATAGAAACATAGAAAATAGGTGCAGGAGTAGGCCATTCAGCCCTTCGATCCTGCACCGCCATTCAATATGATCATGGCTAATATGATCATGGCTAACTGGAGCACCCGGAGAAAACCCACGCAGATCATGGGGAGAACGTACAAACTCCGTACAGACAGCACCCGTAGTCAGGATTGAACCCGGGTCTCTGGCGCTGTGAGGCAGTAACTCTACCGCTGCGCCACCGTTCTGCCCCACGATAAAAATAATGTCACTGTAATTCTAGCACGGCGGTAGAGATGCTGCCTTACACCACCAGAGACCCGAGTTCAATCCTGACTACAGGTGCTGTCTGTACGGAGTTTGTAGTCGGGATCGAACCGAGGTCTCTGGCGCTGTGAGGCAGCAACTCCACCAGAAATGATGCCAGAACTGCATTCCTTTAATCAAATCTCTCTTGCTGTTTAAACCAGGAAGAGGCAGGTCTCTGACACGAGCATCACTTAGCTCTGCCAGAAAGAAATGGTTTCTATTTCACTGGGTTAGAAACATTAGGATAATATTTGACTGTCCATTGTCAGTTGCTAAGGGACGGGTGGAACTCCATCTTTACCTGTCCCAGAATGTGAACTGTGAAATATTACAGCAGATGAAGCATGTATTTTTCAACATGACATTAACCTTCAAGCTTGTTACACTCTTGTTTTCTCCAGAGACTAAGGCTTAGATTACCTTGGTAGTTTGTACATTTTAACTCCCCTTGTTGGAACAGTGAAGGATATCACATTTTGCTTCATGCATCATAGGTTCACAAGTTATAGGAGCAGATTTAAGCTCATCAAGTCTACTCCGCCATTCAATCACGGCTGGTCTATCTCTCCCTCCTAACCCCATTCTCCTGCCTTCTCCCCATAACCCCTGACACCTGTACTAATCAAGACCCTGTCAATCTCCACCTTAAAAATATCCACTGACTTGGCCTCCACAGCCGTCTGTGGCAATGAATCCCACAGATTCACCACCCTCTGACTAAAAAAATACCTCCTCAACTCCTTCCAAAAGGTATCTT